>NW_027207738.1:0-117684 GCF_963455315.2 Globicephala melas
TGACCGGGGGGGGGGGGGTGGGAAGTGAGACTTCATTGTAGTGCAGATTTCCTTTGCAAGCTTGCTTGGTTGGCCAAAAAGGGCGTATGCGTTTTTTCCTGAATATATTCAGGAAAAAACGCATACGCCCTTTTTGGCCAAGTGCATCATTGTGGACGTTCTGCCTCTTTTCCTATGCTTTCAATGCAATTCCAGTCTACCTCCTGAAATCGGTTTCCTGCAATTCTGCCCCGCTTTCAAGTCCTCTTGGCAGCCTTACTTCAGTATATTTTTGGACGATAGTTGTCATTTATAACTCTGTAGGTTTGTGAATTACAGTGCCCCTGAGCTCCTTTCTTCAACTCGTTTTCTTGTGAGCTGGCCGCAACACCGCAGGATGGCTTCAGGCCCTAATCTGGTTCCGGCACGGCATGCTGAGCCTTTGGTTATTTCCTCTTCCTGGTGGGAAATGAGAGTTAAATTTGCCCGTCCAGACACCTCCAGCTAGTCTCTCATTGGTTCTCGCTATTCCTGTTCATCTTCCGCAGAAATTGCAAACTGGGCCAGACAGGAGGTTAAAGGGACTGACTCTCCAAGTCGGGAGAGTGTTAGTAAAGCGTCTGGAATGTTGCACCCGAGTACCAGGGTACGAAAACTGAGACATATTTGAACACGTCTCCCAATCACATGGTTGATCATACTCTAGGTTCCACATGCATGTTTTAGCTGAAGGAAGAATACCTTAAACCTGGGTAGTTGAAACCCGTGGAATGGGTACCATGCAATATGACTTCAAAGGGTCTTCATTTGCTCACCGAACCTCTCCAATCCTATCACTGCTGCGTTTATGTCCCTGTACACATGCTTGATTCTCTTTCGGAGACATAGCAATCCATAGGTTTTAAGATACTTAAGAGTCAGGTACATTCTTAGGCGTTTAATATGCGGTGTTGAGTCCATTTCGTTGAGCAAGGAGTAGCTCTTGTCTATTCCATATTTGGCTTAAGGAACTTTATCTGTGCTCATTTCAATCTCTGGTTTTATGCAGCACCCCAACTCACCTTTACCCTTAAACAAGCATAAGTTGGTTTTCTAAATTTGAGACCCTGTTCTGTTCTGTAATTCAGTTCCTGTGTAGCCAAGTTTACATTCCGTGTATTACTGATATCTTATGATGTTTCTTTTTCTGTGTGACTTATTTCAGTTAGAATCATCGTACCTGAATCCACTCATTGTGCTGCTACGGGCCTGATGACATAGATTTCACTGCTGAGTGATACTGCATTGTACGTAAGTACCACAAGTTCTTTATCCATTTTTCACTTTCTGTGATATTGAACTTGTACGGTAAACGAGGTTCTTGTAAACAGAGGCGTCCCAAACATTGGGGTGGCTGTATCTTTTTGATTTTAATTTCCCTAAGCTATAGGACCATAAGTGGAAGTGCCCTAGGCTCTGTTGCTTTGTTTTTTAGATGTTTCAGGAAACACCATACACTTCTCCCGAGTGTCTGTTGGCAGTTTACATCCCGCCCATCAGCATAACAAGGCTCCCAGTTCTCCATGGCCTGTCCTGCCTTTCTGGATTTTACACTTTTTTCAGATGGCCCTTTTGACCGGGGGGGGGGGTGGGAAGTGAGACTTCATTGTAGTGCAGATTTCCTTTGCAAGCTTGCTTGGTTGGCCAAAAAGGGCGTATGCGTTTTTTCCTGAATATATTCAGGAAAAAACGCATACGCCCTTTTTGGCCAAGTGCATCATTGTGGACGTTCTGCCTCTTTTCCTATGCTTTCAATGCAATTCCAGTCTACCTCCTGAAATCGGTTTCCTGCAATTCTGCCCCGCTTTCAAGTCCTCTTGGCAGCCTTACTTCAGTATATTTTTGGACGATAGTTGTCATTTATAACTCTGTAGGTTTGTGAATTACAGTGCCCCTGAGCTCCTTTCTTCAACTCGTTTTCTTGTGAGCTGGCCGCAACACCGCAGGATGGCTTCAGGCCCTAATCTGGTTCCGGCACGGCACGCTGAGCCTTTGGTTATTTCCTCTTCCTGGTGGGAAATGAGAGTTAAATTTGCCCGTCCAGACACCTCCAGCTAGTCTCTCATTGGTTCTCGCTATTCCTGTTCATCTTCCGCAGAAATTGCAAACTGGGCCAGACAGGAGGTTAAAGGGACTGACTCTCCAAGTCGGGAGAGTGTTAGTAAAGCGTCTGGAATGTTGCACCCGAGTACCAGGGTACGAAAACTGAGACATATTTGAACACGTCTCCCGATCACATGGTTGATCATACTCTAGGTTCCACATGCATGTTTTAGCTGAAGGAAGAATACCTTAAACCTGGGTAGTTGAAACCCGTGGAATGGGTACCATGCAATATGACTTCAAAGGGTCTTCATTTGCTCACCGAACCTCTCCAATCCTATCACTGCTGCGTTTATGTCCCTGTACACATGCTTGATTCTCTTTCGGAGACATAGCAATCCATACGTTTTAAGATACTTAAGAGTCAGGTACATTCTTAGGCGTTTAATATGCGGTGTTGAGTCCATTTCGTTGAGCAAGGAGTAGCTCTTGTCTATTCCATATTTGGCTTAAGGAACTTTATCTGTGCTCATTTCAATCTCTGGTTTTATGCAGCACCCCAACTCACCTTTACCCTTAAACAAGCATAAGTTGGTTTTCTAAATTTGAGACCCTGTTCTGTTCTGTAATTCAGTTCCTGTGTAGCCAAGTTTACATTCCGTGTATTACTGATATCTTATGATGTTTCTTTTTCTGTGTGACTTATTTCAGTTAGAATCATCGTACCTGAATCGACTCATTGTGCTGCTACGGGCCTGATGGCATAGATTTCACTGCTGAGTGATACTGCATTGTACGTAAGTACCACAAGTTCTTTATCCATTTTTCACTTTCTGTGATATTGAACTTGTACGGTAAACGAGGTTCTTGTAAACAGAGGCGTCCCAAACATTGGGGTGGCTGTGTCTTTTTGATTTTAATTTCCCTAAGCTATAGGACCATAAGTGGAAGTGCCCTAGGCTCTGTTGCTTTGTTTTTTAGATGTTTCAGGAAACACCATACACTTCTCCCGAGTGTCTGTTGGCAGTTTACATCCCGCCCATCAGCATAGCAAGGCTCCCAGTTCTCCATGGCCTGTCCTGCCGTTCTGGATTTTACACTTTTTTCAGATGGCCCTTTTGACCGGCGGGAAGTGAGACTTCATTGTAGTGCAGATTTCCTTTGCAAGCTTGCTTGGTTGGCCAAAAAGGGCGTATGCGTTTTTTCCTGAATATATTCAGGAAAAAACGCATACGCCCTTTTTGGCCAAGTGCATCATTGTGGACGTTCTGCCTCTTTTCCTATGCTTTCAATGCAATTCCAGTCTACCTCCTGAAATCGGTTTCCTGCAATTCTGCCCCGCTTTCAAGTCCTCTTGGCAGCCTTACTTCAGTATATTTTTGGACGATAGTTGTCATTTATAACTCTGTAGGTTTGTGAATTACAGTGCCCCTGAGCTCCTTTCTTCAACTCGTTTTCTTGTGAGCTGGCCGCAACACCGCAGGATGGCTTCAGGCCCTAATCTGGTTCCGGCACGGCACGCTGAGCCTTTGGTTATTTCCTCTTCCTGGT
This sequence comes from Globicephala melas, assembly GCF_963455315.2. Taxonomy (NCBI): domain Eukaryota; kingdom Metazoa; phylum Chordata; class Mammalia; order Artiodactyla; family Delphinidae; genus Globicephala; species Globicephala melas. The sequence continues at coordinate 3,613 of NW_027207738.1, forward strand.
GGGAAATGAGAGTTAAATTTGCCCGTCCAGACACCTCCAGCTAGTCTCTCATTGGTTCTCGCTATTCCTGTTCATCTTCCGCAGAAATTGCAAACTGGGCCAGACAGGAGGTTAAAGGGACTGACTCTCCAAGTCGGGAGAGTGTTAGTAAAGCGTCTGGAATGTTGCACCCGAGTACCAGGGTACGAAAACTGAGACATATTTGAACACGTCTCCCAATCACATGGTTGATCATACTCTAGGTTCCACATGCATGTTTTAGCTGAAGGAAGAATACCTTAAACCTGGGTAGTTGAAACCCGTGGAATGGGTACCATGCAATATGACTTCAAAGGGTCTTCATTTGCTCACCGAACCTCTCCAATCCTATCACTGCTGCGTTTATGTCCCTGTACACATGCTTGATTCTCTTTCGGAGACATAGCAATCCATAGGTTTTAAGATACTTAAGAGTCAGGTACATTCTTAGGCGTTTAATATGCGGTGTTGAGTCCATTTCGTTGAGCAAGGAGTAGCTCTTGTCTATTCCATATTTGGCTTAAGGAACTTTATCTGTGCTCATTTCAATCTCTGGTTTTATGCAGCACCCCAACTCACCTTTACCCTTAAACAAGCATAAGTTGGTTTTCTAAATTTGAGACCCTGTTCTGTTCTGTAATTCAGTTCCTGTGTAGCCAAGTTTACATTCCGTGTATTACTGATATCTTATGATGTTTCTTTTTCTGTGTGACTTATTTCAGTTAGAATCATCGTACCTGAATCCACTCATTGTGCTGCTACGGGCCTGATGACATAGATTTCACTGCTGAGTGATACTGCATTGTACGTAAGTACCACAAGTTCTTTATCCATTTTTCACTTTCTGTGATATTGAACTTGTACGGTAAACGAGGTTCTTGTAAACAGAGGCGTCCCAAACATTGGGGTGGCTGTATCTTTTTGATTTTAATTTCCCTAAGCTATAGGACCATAAGTGGAAGTGCCCTAGGCTCTGTTGCTTTGTTTTTTAGATGTTTCAGGAAACACCATACACTTCTCCCGAGTGTCTGTTGGCAGTTTACATCCCGCCCATCAGCATAACAAGGCTCCCAGTTCTCCATGGCCTGTCCTGCCTTTCTGGATTTTACACTTTTTTCAGATGGCCCTTTTGACCGGGGGGGGGGGTGGGAAGTGAGACTTCATTGTAGTGCAGATTTCCTTTGCAAGCTTGCTTGGTTGGCCAAAAAGGGCGTATGCGTTTTTTCCTGAATATATTCAGGAAAAAACGCATACGCCCTTTTTGGCCAAGTGCATCATTGTGGACGTTCTGCCTCTTTTCCTATGCTTTCAATGCAATTCCAGTCTACCTCCTGAAATCGGTTTCCTGCAATTCTGCCCCGCTTTCAAGTCCTCTTGGCAGCCTTACTTCAGTATATTTTTGGACGATAGTTGTCATTTATAACTCTGCAGGTTTGTGAATTACAGTGCCCCTGAGCTCCTTTCTTCAACTCGTTTTCTTGTGAGCTGGCCGCAACACCGCAGGATGGCTTCAGGCCCTAATCTGGTTCCGGCACGGCACGCTGAGCCTTTGGTTATTTCCTCTTCCTGGTGGGAAATGAGAGTTAAATTTGCCCGTCCAGACACCTCCAGCTAGTCTCTCATTGGTTCTCGCTATTCCTGTTCATCTTCCGCAGAAATTGCAAACTGGGCCAGACAGGAGGTTAAAGGGACTGACTCTCCAAGTCGGGAGAGTGTTAGTAAAGCGTCTGGAATGTTGCACCCGAGTACCAGGGTACGAAAACTGAGACATATTTGAACACGTCTCCCGATCACATGGTTGATCATACTCTAGGTTCCACATGCATGTTTTAGCTGAAGGAAGAATACCTTAAACCTGGGTAGTTGAAACCCGTGGAATGGGTACCATGCAATATGACTTCAAAGGGTCTTCATTTGCTCACCGAACCTCTCCAATCCTATCACTGCTGCGTTTATGTCCCTGTACACATGCTTGATTCTCTTTCGGAGACATAGCAATCCATAGGTTTTAAGATACTTAAGAGTCAGGTACATTCTTAGGCGTTTAATATGCGGTGTTGAGTCCATTTCGTTGAGCAAGGAGTAGCTCTTGTCTATTCCATATTTGGCTTAAGGAACTTTATCTGTGCTCATTTCAATCTCTGGTTTTATGCAGCACCCCAACTCACCTTTACCCTTAAACAAGCATAAGTTGGTTTTCTAAATTTGAGACCCTGTTCTGTTCTGTAATTCAGTTCCTGTGTAGCCAAGTTTACATTCCGTGTATTACTGATATCTTATGATGTTTCTTTTTCTGTGTGACTTATTTCAGTTAGAATCATCGTACCTGAATCCACTCATTGTGCTGCTACGGGCCTGATGACATAGATTTCACTGCTGAGTGATACTGCATTGTACGTAAGTACCACAAGTTCTTTATCCATTTTTCACTTTCTGTGATATTGAACTTGTACGGTAAACGAGGTTCTTGTAAACAGAGGCGTCCCAAACATTGGGGTGGCTGTATCTTTTTGATTTTAATTTCCCTAAGCTATAGGACCATAAGTGGAAGTGCCCTAGGCTCTGTTGCTTTGTTTTTTAGATGTTTCAGGAAACACCATACACTTCTCCCGAGTGTCTGTTGGCAGTTTACATCCCGCCCATCAGCATAACAAGGCTCCCAGTTCTCCATGGCCTGTCCTGCCTTTCTGGATTTTACACTTTTTTCAGATGGCCCTTTTGACCGGGGGGGGGGGGGGGTGGGAAGTGAGACTTCATTGTAGTGCAGATTTCCTTTGCAAGCTTGCTTGGTTGGCCAAAAAGGGCGTATGCGTTTTTTCCTGAATATATTCAGGAAAAAACGCATACGCCCTTTTTGGCCAAGTGCATCATTGTGGACGTTCTGCCTCTTTTCCTATGCTTTCAATGCAATTCCAGTCTACCTCCTGAAATCGGTTTCCTGCAATTCTGCCCCGCTTTCAAGTCCTCTTGGCAGCCTTACTTCAGTATATTTTTGGACGATAGTTGTCATTTATAACTCTGTAGGTTTGTGAATTACAGTGCCCCTGAGCTCCTTTCTTCAACTCGTTTTCTTGTGAGCTGGCCGCAACACCGCAGGATGGCTTCAGGCCCTAATCTGGTTCCGGCACGGCACGCTGAGCCTTTAGTTATTTCCTCTTCCTGGTGGGAAATGAGAGTTAAATTTGCCCGTCCAGACACCTCCAGCTAGTCTCTCATTGGTTCTCGCTATTCCTGTTCATCTTCCGCAGAAATTGCAAACTGGGCCAGACAGGAGGTTAAAGGGACTGACTCTCCAAGTCGGGAGAGTGTTAGTAAAGCGTCTGGAATGTTGCACCCGAGTACCAGGGTACGAAAACTGAGACATATTTGAACACGTCTCCCGATCACATGGTTGATCATACTCTAGGTTCCACATGCATGTTTTAGCTGAAGGAAGAATACCTTAAACCTGGGTAGTTGAAACCCGTGGAATGGGTACCATGCAATATGACTTCAAAGGGTCTTCATTTGCTCACCGAACCTCTCCAATCCTATCACTGCTGCGTTTATGTCCCTGTACACATGCTTGATTCTCTTTCGGAGACATAGCAATCCATAGGTTTTAAGATACTTAAGAGTCAGGTACATTCTTAGGCGTTTAATATGCGGTGTTGAGTCCATTTCGTTGAGCAAGGAGTAGCTCTTGTCTATTCCATATTTGGCTTAAGGAACTTTATCTGTGCTCATTTCAATCTCTGGTTTTATGCAGCACCCCAACTCACCTTTACCCTTAAACAAGCATAAGTTGGTTTTCTAAATTTGAGCCCTGTTCTGTTCTGTAATTCAGTTCCTGTGTAGCCAAGTTTACATTCCGTGTATTACTGATATCTTATGATGTTTCTTTTTCTGTGTGACTTATTTCAGTTAGAATCATCGTACCTGAATCCACTCATTGTGCTGCTACGGGCCTGATGGCATAGATTTCACTGCTGAGTGATACTGCATTGTACGTAAGTACCACAAGTTCTTTATCCATTTTTCACTTTCTGTGATATTGAACTTGTACGGTAAACGAGGTTCTTGTAAACAGAGGCGTCCCAAACATTGGGGTGGCTGTATCTTTTTGATTTTAATTTCCCTAAGCTATAGGACCATAAGTGGAAGTGCCCTAGGCTCTGTTGCTTTGTTTTTTAGATGTTTCAGGAAACACCATACACTTCTCCCGAGTGTCTGTTGGCAGTTTACATCCCGCCCATCAGCATAACAAGGCTCCCAGGTCTCCATGGCCTGTCCTGCCTTTCTGGATTTTACACTTTTTTCAGATGGCCCTTTTGACCGGGGGGGGGGGGGAGTGTGACTTCATTGTAGTGCAGATTTCCTTTGCAAGCTTGCTTGGTTGGCCAAAAAGGGCGTATGCGTTTTTTCCTGAATATATTCAGGAAAAAACGCATACGCCCTTTTTGGCCAAGTGCATCATTGTGGACGTTCTGCCTCTTTTCCTATGCTTTCAATGCAATTCCAGTCTACCTCCTGAAATCGGTTTCCTGCAATTCTGCCCCGCTTTCAAGTCCTCTTGGCAGCCTTACTTCAGTATATTTTTGGACGATAGTTGTCATTTATAACTCTGCAGGTTTGTGAATTACAGTGCCCCTGAGCTCCTTTCTTCAACTCGTTTTCTTGTGAGCTGGCCGCAACACCGCAGGATGGCTTCAGGCCCTAATCTGGTTCCGGCACGGCACGCTGAGCCTTTGGTTATTTCCTCTTCCTGGTGGGAAATGAGAGTTAAATTTGCCCATCCAGACACCTCCAGCTAGTCTCTCATTGGTTCTCGCTATTCCTGTTCATCTTCCGCAGAAATTGCAAACTGGGCCAAACAGGAGGTTAAAGGGACTGACTCTCCAAGTCGGGAGAGTGTTAGTAAAGCGTCTGGAATGTTGCACCCGAGTACCAGGGTACGAAAACTGAGACATATTTGAACACGTCTCCCGATCACATGGTTGATCATACTCTAGGTTCCACATGCATGTTTTAGCTGAAGGAAGAATACCTTAAACCTGGGTAGTTGAAACCCGTGGAATGGGTACCATGCAATATGACTTCAAAGGGTCTTCATTTGCTCACCGAACCTCTCCAATCCTATCACTGCTGCGTTTATGTCCCTGTACACATGCTTGATTCTCTTTCGGAGACATAGCAATCCATAGGTTTTAAGATACTTAAGAGTCAGGTACATTCTTAGGCGTTTAATATGCGGTGTTGAGTCCATTTCGTTGAGCAAGGAGTAGCTCTTGTCTATTCCATATTTGGCTTAAGGAACTTTATCTGTGCTCATTTCAATCTCTGGTTTTATGCAGCACCCCAACTCACCTTTACCCTTAAACAAGCATAAGTTGGTTTTCTAAATTTGAGCCCTGTTCTGTTCTGTAATTCAGTTCCTGTGTAGCCAAGTTTACATTCCGTGTATTACTGATATCTTATGATGTTTCTTTTTCTGTGTGACTTATTTCAGTTAGAATCATCGTACCTGAATCCACTCATTGTGCTGCTACGGGCCTGATGGCATAGATTTCACTGCTGAGTGATACTGCATTGTACGTAAGTACCACAAGTTCTTTATCCATTTTTCACTTTCTGTGATATTGAACTTGTACGGTAAACGAGGTTCTTGTAAACAGAGGCGTCCCAAACATTGGGGTGGCTGTATCTTTTTGATTTTAATTTCCCTAAGCTATAGGACCATAAGTGGAAGTGCCCTAGGCTCTGTTGCTTTGTTTTTTAGATGTTTCAGGAAACACCATACACTTCTCCCGAGTGTCTGTTGGCAGTTTACATCCCGCCCATCAGCATAACAAGGCTCCCAGTTCTCCATGGCCTGTCCTGCCTTTCTGGATTTTACACTTTTTTCAGATGGCCCTTTTGACCGGGGGGGGGGGGAAGTGAGACTTCATTGTAGTGCAGATTTCCTTTGCAAGCTTGCTTGGTTGGCCAAAAAGGGCGTATGCGTTTTTTCCTGAATATATTCAGGAAAAAACGCATACGCCCTTTTTGGCCAAGTGCATCATTGTGGACGTTCTGCCTCTTTTCCTATGCTTTCAATGCAATTCCAGTCTACCTCCTGAAATCGGTTTCCTGCAATTCTGCCCCGCTTTCAAGTCCTCTTGGCAGCCTTACTTCAGTATATTTTTGGACGATAGTTGTCATTTATAACTCTGCAGGTTTGTGAATTACAGTGCCCCTGAGCTCCTTTCTTCAACTCGTTTTCTTGTGAGCTGGCCGCAACACCGCAGGATGGCTTCAGGCCCTAATCTGGTTCCGGCACGGCACACTGAGCCTTTGGTTATTTCCTCTTCCTGGTGAGAAATGAGAGTTAAATTTGCCCGTCCAGACACCTCCAGCTAGTCTCTCATTGGTTCTCGCTATTCCTGTTCATCTTCCGCAGAAATTGCAAACTGGGCCAGACAGGAGGTTAAAGGGACTGACTCTCCAAGTCGGGAGAGTGTTAGTAAAGCGTCTGGAATGTTGCACCCGAGTACCAGGGTACGAAAACTGAGACATATTTGAACACGTCTCCCGATCACATGGTTGATCATACTCTAGGTTCCACATGCATGTTTTAGCTGAAGGAAGAATACCTTAAACCTGGGTAGTTGAAACCCGTGGAATGGGTACCATGCAATATGACTTCAAAGGGTCTTCATTTGCTCACCGAACCTCTCCAATCCTATCACTGCTGCGTTTATGTCCCTGTACACATGCTTGATTCTCTTTCGGAGACATAGCAATCCATAGGTTTTAAGATACTTACTAGTCAGGTACATTCTTAGGCGTTTAATATGCGGTGTTGAGTCCATTTCGTTGAGCAAGGAGTAGCTCTTGTCTATTCCATATTTGGCTTAAGGAACTTTATCTGTGCTCATTTCAATCTCTGGTTTTATGCAGCACCCCAACTCACCTTTACCCTTAAACAAGCATAAGTTGGTTTTCTAAATTTGAGACCCTGTTCTGTTCTGTAATTCAGTTCCTGTGTAGCCAAGTTTACATTCCGTGTATTACTGATATCTTATGATGTTTCTTTTTCTGTGTGACTTATTTCAGTTAGAATCATCGTACCTGAATCCACTCATTGTGCTGCTACGGGCCTGATGACATAGATTTCACTGCTGAGTGATACTGCATTGTACGTAAGTACCACAAGTTCTTTATCCATTTTTCACTTTCTGTGATATTGAACTTGTACGGTAAAGGAGGTTCTTGTAAACAGAGGCGTCCCAAACATTGGGGTGGCTGTATCTTTTTGATTTTAATTTCCCTAAGCTATAGGACCATAAGTGGAAGTGCCCTAGGCTCTGTTGCTTTGTTTTTTAGATGTTTCAGGAAACACCATACACTTCTCCCGAGTGTCTGTTGGCAGTTTACATCCCGCCCATCAGCATAACAAGGCTCCCAGTTCTCCATGGCCTGTCCTGCCTTTCTGGATTTTACACTTTTTTCAGATGGCCCTTTTGACCGGGGGGGGGGGGAAGTGAGACTTCATTGTAGTGCAGATTTCTTTTGCAAGCTTGCTTGGTTGGCCAAAAAGGGCGTATGCGTTTTTTCCTGAATATATTCAGGAAAAAACGCATACGCCCTTTTTGGCCAAGTGCATCATTGTGGACGTTCTGCCTCTTTTCCTATGCTTTCAATGCAATTCCAGTCTACCTCCTGAAATCGGTTTCCTGCAATTCTGCCCTGCTTTCAAGTCCTCTTGGCAGCCTTACTTCAGTATATTTTTGGACGATAGTTGTCATTTATAACTCTGCAGGTTTGTGAATTACAGTGCCCCTGAGCTCCTTTCTTCAACTCGTTTTCTTGTGAGCTGGCCGCAACACCGCAGGATGGCTTCAGGCCCTAATCTGGTTCCGGCACGGCACGCTGAGCCTTTGGTTATTTCCTCTTCCTGGTGGGAAATGAGAGTTAAATTTGCCCGTCCAGACACCTCCAGCTAGTCTCTCATTGGTTCTCGCTATTCCTGTTCATCTTCCGCAGAAATTGCAAACTGGGCCAAACAGGAGGTTAAAGGGACTGACTCTCCAAGTCGGGAGAGTGTTAGTAAAGCGTCTGGAATGTTGCACCCGAGTACCAGGGTACGAAAACTGAGACATATTTGAACACGTCTCCCGATCACATGGTTGATCATACTCTAGGTTCCACATGCATGTTTTAGCTGAAGGAAGAATACCTTAAACCTGGGTAGTTGAAACCCGTGGAATGGGTACCATGCAATATGACTTCAAAGGGTCTTCATTTGCTCACCGAACCTCTCCAATCCTATCACTGCTGCGTTTATGTCCCTGTACACATGCTTGATTCTCTTTCGGAGACATAGCAATCCATAGGTTTTAAGATACTTAAGAGTCAGGTACATTCTTAGGCATTTAATATGCGGTGTTGAGTCCATTTCGTTGAGCAAGGAGTAGCTCTTGTCTATTCCATATTTGGCTTAAGGAACTTTATCTGTGCTCATTTCAATCTCTGGTTTTATGCAGCACCCCAACTCACCTTTACCCTTAAACAAGCATAAGTTGGTTTTCTAAATTTGAGACCCTGTTCTGTTCTGTAATTCAGTTCCTGTGTAGCCAAGTTTACATTCCGTGTATTACTGATATCTTATGATGTTTCTTTCTCTGTGTGACTTATTTCAGTTAGAATCATCGTACCTGAATCCACTCATTGTGCTGCTACGGGCCTGATGACATAGATTTCACTGCTGAGTGATACTGCATTGTACGTAAGTACCACAAGTTCTTTATCCATTTTTCACTTTCTGTGATATTGAACTTGTACGGTAAACGAGGTTCTTGTAAACAGAGGCGTCCCAAACATTGGGGTGGCTGTGTCTTTTTGATTTTAATTTCCCTAAGCTATAGGACCATAAGTGGAAGTGCCCTAGGCTCTGTTGCTTTGTTTTTTAGATGTTTCAGGAAACACCATACACTTCTCCCGAGTGTCTGTTGGCAGTTTACATCCCGCCCATCAGCATAACAAGGCTCCCAGTTCTCCATGGCCTGTCCTGCCTTTCTGGATTTTACACTTTTTTCAGATGGCCCTTTTGACCGGGGGGAAGTGAGACTTCATTGTAGTGCAGATTTCCTTTGCAAGCTTGCTTGGTTGGCCAAAAAGGGCGTATGCGTTCTTTCCTGAATATATTCAGGAAAAAACGCATACGCCCTTTTTGGCCAAGTGCATCATTGTGGACGTTCTGCCTCTTTTCCTATGCTTTCAATGCAATTCCAGTCTACCTCCTGAAATCGGTTTCCTGCAATTCTGCCCCGCTTTCAAGTCCTCTTGGCAGCCTTACTTCAGTATATTTTTGGACGATAGTTGTCATTTATAACTCTGCAGGTTTGTGAATTACAGTGCCCCTGAGCTCCTTTCTTCAACTCGTTTTCTTGTGAGCTGGCCGCAACACCGCAGGATGGCTTCAGGCCCTAATCTGGTTCCGGCACGGCACGCTGAGCCTTTGGTTATTTCCTCTTCCTGGTGGGAAATGAGAGTTAAATTTGCCCGTCCAGACACCTCCAGCTAGTCTCTCATTGGTTCTCGCTATTCCTGTTCATCTTCCGCAGAAATTGCAAACTGGGCCAAACAGGAGGTTAAAGGGACTGACTCTCCAAGTCGGGAGAGTGTTAGTAAAGCGTCTGGAATGTTGCACCCGAGTACCAGGGTACGAAAACTGAGACATATTTGAACACGTCTCCCGATCACATGGTTGATCATACTCTAGGTTCCACATGCATGTTTTAGCTGAAGGAAGAATACCTTAAACCTGGGTAGTTGAAACCCGTGGAATGGGTACCATGCAATATGACTTCAAAGGGTCTTCATTTGCTCACCGAACCTCTCCAATCCTATCACTGCTGCGTTTATGTCCCTGTACACATGCTTGATTCTCTTTCGGAGACATAGCAATCCATAGGTTTTAAGATACTTAAGAGTCAGGTACATTCTTAGGCGTTTAATATGCGGTGTTGAGTCCATTTCGTTGAGCAAGGAGTAGCTCTTGTCTATTCCATATTTGGCTTAAGGAACTTTATCTGTGCTCATTTCAATCTCTGGTTTTATGCAGCACCCCAACTCACCTTTACCCTTAAACAAGCATAAGTTGGTTTTCTAAATTTGAGACCCTGTTCTGTTCTGTAATTCAGTTCCTGTGTAGCCAAGTTTACATTCCGTGTATTACTGATATCTTATGATGTTTCTTTTTCTGTGTGACTTATTTCAGTTAGAATCATCGTACCTGAATCCACTCATTGTGCTGCTACGGGCCTGATGGCATAGATTTCACTGCTGAGTGATACTGCATTGTACGTAAGTACCACAAGTTCTTTATCCATTTTTCACTTTCTGTGATATTGAACTTGTACGGTAAATGAGGTTCTTGTAGACAGAGGCGTCCCGAACATTGGGGTGGCTGTATCTTTTTGATTTTAATTTCCCTAAGCTATAGGACCATAAGTGGAAGTGCCCTAGGCTCTGTTCCTTTGTTTTTTAGATGTTTCAGGAAACACCATACACTTCTCCCGAGTGTCTGTTGGCAATTTACATCCCGCCCATCAGCATAACAAGGCTCCCAGTTCTCCATGGCCTGTCCTGCCTTTCTGGATTTTACACTTTTTTCAGATGGCCCTTTTGACCGGGGGGAAGTGAGACTTCATTGTAGTGCAGATTTCCTTTGCAAGCTTGCTTGGTTGGCCAAAAAGGGCGTATGCGTTTTTTCCTGAATATATTCAGGAAAAAACGCATACGCCCTTTTTGGCCAAGTGCATCATTGTGGACGTTCTGCCTCTTTTCCTATGCTTTCAATGCAATTCCAGTCTACCTCCTGAAATCGGTTTCCTGCAATTTTGCCCCGCTTTCAAGTCCTCTTGGCAGCCTTACTTCAGTATATTTTTGGACGATAGTTGTCATTTATAACTCTGCAGGTTTGTGAATTACAGTGCCCCTGAGCTCCTTTCTTCAACTCGTTTTCTTGTGAGCTGGCCGCAACACCGCAGGATGGCTTCAGGCCCTAATCTGGTTCCGACACGGCACGCTGAGCCTTTGGTTATTTCCTCTTCCTGGTGGGAAATGAGAGTTAAATTTGCCCGTCCAGACACCTCCAGCTAGTCTCTCATTGGTTCTCGCTATTCCTGTTCATCTTCCGCAGAAATTGCAAACTGGGCCAAACAGGAGGTTAAAGGGACTGACTCTCCAAGTCGGGAGAGTGTTAGTAAAGCGTCTGGAATGTTGCACCCGAGTACCAGGGTACGAAAACTGAGACATATTTGAACACGTCTCCCGATCACATGGTTGATCATACTCTAGGTTCCACATGCATGTTTTAGCTGAAGGAAGAATACCTTAAACCTGGGTAGTTGAAACCCGTGGAATGGGTACCATGCAATATGACTTCAAAGGGTCTTCATTTGCTCACCGAACCTCTCCAATCCTATCACTGCTGCGTTTATGTCCCTGTACACATGCTTGATTCTCTTTCGGAGACATAGCAATCCATAGGTTTTAAGATACTTAAGAGTCAGGTACATTCTTAGGCGTTTAATATGCGGTGTTGAGTCCATTTCGTTGAGCAACGAGTAGCTCTTGTCTATTCCATATTTGGCTTAAGGAACTTTATCTGTGCTCATTTCAATCTCTGGTTTTATGCAGCACCCCAACTCACCTTTACCCTTAAACAAGCATAAGTTGGTTTTCTAAATTTGAGACCCTGTTCTGTTCTGTAATTCAGTTCCTGTGTAGCCAAGTTTACATTCCGTGTATTACTGATATCTTATGATGTTTCTTTTTCTGTGTGACTTATTTCAGTTAGAATCATCGTACCTGAATCCACTCATTGTGCTGCTACGGGCCTGATGACATAGATTTCACTGCTGAGTGATACTGCATTGTACGTAAGTACCACAAGTTCTTTATCCATTTTTCACTTTCTGTGATATTGAACTTGTACGGTAAACGAGGTTCTTGTAAACAGAAGCGTCCCAAACTTTGGGGTGGCTGTGTCTTTTTGATTTTAATTTCCCTAAGCTATAGGACCATAAGTGGAAGTGCCCTAGGCTCTGTTGCTTTGTTTTTTAGATGTTTCAGGAAACACCATACACTTCTCCCGAGTGTCTGTTGGCAATTTACATCCCGCCCATCAGCATAACAAGGCTCCCAGTTCTCCATGGCCTGTCCTGCCTTTCTGGATTTTACACTTTTTTCAGATGGCCCTTTTGACCGGGGGGAAGTGAGACTTCATTGTAGTGCAGATTTCCTTTGCAAGCTTGCTTGGTTGGCCAAAAAGGGCGTATGCGTTTTTTCCTGAATATATTCAGGAAAAAACGCATACGCCCTTTTTGGCCAAGTGCATCATTGTGGACGTTCTGCCTCTTTTCCTATGCTTTCAATGCAATTCCAGTCTACCTCCTGAAATCGGTTTCCTGCAATTCTGCCCCGCTTTCAACTCCTCTTGGCAGCCTTACTTCAGTATATTTTTGGACGATAGTTGTCATTTATAACTCTGCAGGTTTGTGAATTACAGTGCCCCTGAGCTCCTTTCTTCAACTCGTTTTCTTGTGAGCTGGCCGCAACACCGCAGGATGGCTTCAGGCCCTAATCTGGTTCCGACACGGCACGCTGAGCCTTTGGTTATTTCCTCTTCCTGGTGGGAAATGAGAGTTAAATTTGCCCGTCCAGACACCTCCAGCTAGTCTCTCATTGGTTCTCGCTATTCCTGTTCATCTTCCGCAGAAATTGCAAACTGGGCCAAACAGGAGGTTAAAGGGACTGACTCTCCAAGTCGGGAGAGTGTTAGTAAAGCGTCTGGAATGTTGCACCCGAGTACCAGGGTACGAAAACTGAGACATATTTGAACACGTCTCCCGATCACATGGTTGATCATACTCTAGGTTCCACATGCATGTTTTAGCTGAAGGAAGAATACCTTAAACCTGGGTAGTTGAAACCCGTGGAATGGGTACCATGCAATATGACTTCAAAGGGTCTTCATTGGCTCACCGAACCTCTCCAATCCTATCACTGCTGCGTTTATGTCCCTGTACACATGCTTGATTCTCTTTCGGAGACATAGCAATCCATAGGTTTTAAGATACTTAAGAGTCAGGTACATTCTTAGGCGTTTAATATGCAGTGTTGAGTCCATTTCGTTGAGCAAGGAGTAGCTCTTGTCTATTCCATATTTGGCTTAAGGAACTTTATCTGTGCTCATTTCAATCTCTGGTTTTATGCAGCACCCCAACTCACCTTTACCCTTAAACAAGCATAAGTTGGTTTTCTAAATTTGAGACCCTGTTCTGTTCTGTAATTCAGTTCCTGTGTAGCCAAGTTTACATTCCGTGTATTACTGATATCTTATGATGTTTCTTTTTCTGTGTGACTTATTTCAGTTAGAATCATCGTACCTGAATCCACTCATTGTGCTGCTACGGGCCTGATGACATAGATTTCACTGCTGAGTGATACTGCATTGTACGTAAGTACCACAAGTTCTTTATCCATTTTTCAGTTTCTGTGATATTGAACTTGTACGGTAAACGAGGTTCTTGTAAACAGAGGCGTCCCAAACATTGGGGTGGCTGTATCTTTTTGATTTTAATTTCCCTAAGCTATAGGACCATAAGTGGAAGTGCCCTAGGCTCTGTTGCTTTGTTTTTTAGATGTTTCAGGAAACACCATACACTTCTCCCGAGTGTCTGTTGGCAATTTACATCCCGCCCATCAGCATAACAAGGCTCCCAGTTCTCCATGGCCTGTCCTGCCTTTCTGGATTTTACACTTTTTTCAGATGGCCCTTTTGACTGGGGGGAAGTGAGACTTCATTGTAGTGCAGATTTCCTTTGCAAGCTTGCTTGGTTGGCCAAAAAGGGCGTATGCGTTTTTTCCTGAATATATTCAGGAAAAAACGCATACGCCCTTTTTGGCCAAGTGCATCATTGTGGACGTTCTGCCTCTTTTCCTATGCTTTCAATGCAATTCCAGTCTACCTCCTGAAATCGGTTTCCTGCAATTCTGCCCCGCTTTCAAGTCCTCTTGGCAGCCTTACTTCAGTATATTTTTGGACGATAGTTGTCATTTATAACTCTGCAGGTTTGTGAATTACAGTGCCCCTGAGCTCCTTTCTTCAACTCGTTTTCTTGTGAGCTGGCCGCAACACCGCAGGATGGCTTCAGGCCCTAATCTGGTTCCGGCACGGCACGCTGAGCCTTTGGTTATTTCCTCTTCCTGGTGGGAAATGAGAGTTAAATTTGCCCGTCCAGACACCTCCAGCTAGTCTCTCATTGGTTCTCGCTATTCCTGTTCATCTTCCGCAGAAATTGCAAACTGGGCCAAACAGGAGGTTAAAGGCGCTGACTCTCCGAGTGGGGAGAGTGTTAGTAAAGCGTCTGGAATGTTGCACCCGAGTACCAGGGTACGGAAACTGAGACATATTTGAACACGTCTCCCGATCACATGGTTGATCATACTCTAGGTTCCACATGCATGTTTTAGCTGAAGGAAGAATACCTTAAACCTGGGTAGTTGAAACCCGTGGAATGGGTACCATGCAATATGACTTCAAAGGGTCTTCATTTGCTCACCGAACCTCTCCAATCCTATCACTGCTGCGTTTATGTCCCTGTACACATGCTTGATTCTCTTTCGGAGACATAGCAATCCATAGGTTTTAAGATACTTAAGAGTCAGGTACATTCTTAGGCGTTTAATATGCGGTGTTGAGTCCATTTCGTTGAGCAAGGAGTAGCTCTTGTCTATTCCATATTTGGCTTAAGGAACTTTATCTGTGCTCATTTCAATCTCTGGTTTTATGCAGCACCCCAACTCACCTTTACCCTTAAACAAGCATAAGTTGGTTTTCTAAATTTGAGACCCTGTTCTGTTCTGTAATTCAGTTCCTGTGTAGCCAAGTTTACATTCCGTGTATTACTGATATCTTATGATGTTTCTTTTTCTGTGTGACTTATTTCAGTTAGAATCATCGTACCTGAATCCACTCATTGTGCTGCTACGGGCCTGATGGCATAGATTTCACTGCTGAGTGATACTGCATTGTACGTAAGTACCACAAGTTCTTTATCCATTTTTCACTTTCTGTGATATTGAACTTGTACGGTAAACGAGGTTCTTGTAAACAGAGGCGTCCCAAACATTGGGGTGGCTGTGTCTTTTTGATTTTAATTTCCCTAAGCTATAGGACCATAAGTGGAAGTGCCCTAGGCTCTGTTGCTTTGTTTTTTAGATGTTTCAGGAAACACCATACACTTCTCCCGAGTGTCTGTTGGCAATTTACATCCCGCCCATCAGCATAACAAGGCTCCCAGTTCTCCATGGCCTGTCCTGCCTTTCTGGATTTTACACTTTTTTCAGATGGCCCTTTTGACCGGGGGGAAGTGAGACTTCATTGTAGTGCAGATTTCCTTTGCAAGCTTGCTTGGTTGGCCAAAAAGGGCGTATGCGTTTTTTCCTGAATATATTCAGGAAAAAACGCATACGCCCTTTTTGGCCAAGTGCATCATTGTGGACGTTCTGCCTCTTTTCCTATGCTTTCAATGCAATTCCAGTCTACCTCCTGAAATCGGTTTCCTGCAATTCTGCCCCGCTTTCAAGTCCTCTTGGCAGCCTTACTTCAGTATATTTTTGGACGATAGTTGTCATTTATAACTCTGCAGGTTTGTGAATTACAGTGCCCCTGAGCTCCTTTCTTCAACTCGTTTTCTTGTGAGCTGGCCGCAACACCGCAGGATGGCTTCAGGCCCTAATCTGGTTCCGGCACGGCACGCTGAGCCTTTGGTTATTTCCTCTTCCTGGTGGGAAATGAGAGTTAAATTTGCCCGTCCAGACACCTCCAGCTAGTCTCTCATTGGTTCTCGCTATTCCTGTTCATCTTCCGCAGAAATTGCAAACTGGGCCAAACAGGAGGTTAAAGGGACTGACTCTCCAAGTCGGGAGAGTGTTAGTAAAGCGTCTGGAATGTTGCACCCGAGTACCAGGGTACGAAAACTGAGACATATTTGAACACGTCTCCCGATCACATGGTTGATCATACTCTAGGTTCCACATGCATGTTTTAGCTGAAGGAAGAATACCTTAAACCTGGGTAGTTGAAACCTGTGGAATGGGTACCATGCAATATGACTTCAAAGGGTCTTCATTTGCTCACCGAACCTCTCCAATCCTATCACTGCTGCGTTTATGTCCCTGTACACATGCTTGATTCTCTTTCGGAGACATAGCAATCCATAGGTTTTAAGATACTTAAGAGTCAGGTACATTCTTAGGCGTTTAATATGCGGTGTTGAGTCCATTTCGTTGAGCAAGGAGTAGCTCTTGTCTATTCCATATTTGGCTTAAGGAACTTTATCTGTGCTCATTTCAATCTCTGGTTTTATGCAGCACCCCAACTCACCTTTACCCTTAAACAAGCATAAGTTGGTTTTCTAAATTTGAGACCCTGTTCTGTTCTGTAATTCAGTTCCTGTGTAGCCAAGTTTACATTCCGTGTATTACTGATATCTTATGATGTTTCTTTTTCTGTGTGACTTATTTCAGTTAGAATCATCGTACCTGAATCCACTCATTGTGCTGCTACGGGCCTGATGACATAGATTTCACTGCTGAGTGATACTGCATTGTACGTAAGTACCACAAGTTCTTTATCCATTTTTCACTTTCTGTGATATTGAACTTGTATGGTAAACGAGGTTCTTGTAAACAGAGGTGTCCCAAACATTGGGGTGGCTGTGTCTTTTTGATTTTAATTTCCCTAAGCTATAGGACCATAAGTGGAAGTGCCCTAGGCTCTGTTGCTTTGTTTTTTAGATGTTTCAGGAAACACCATACACTTCTCCCGAGTGTCTGTTGGCAGTTTACATCCCGCCCATCAGCATAACAAGGCTCCCAGTTCTCCATGGCCTGTCCTGCCTTTCTGGATTTTACACTTTTTTCAGATGGCCCTTTTGACCGGGGGGAAGTGAGACTTCATTGTAGTGCAGATTTCCTTTGCAAGCTTGCTTGGTTGGCCAAAAAGGGCGTATGCGTTTTTTCCTGAATATATTCAGGAAAAAACGCATACGCCCTTTTTGGCCAAGTGCATCATTGTGGACGTTCTGCCTCTTTTCCTATGCTTTCAATGCAATTCCAGTCTACCTCCTGAAATCGGTTTCCTGCAATTCTGCCCCGCTTTCAAGTCCTCTTGGCAGCCTTACTTCAGTATATTTTTGGACGATAGTTGTCATTTATAACTCTGCAGGTTTGTGAATTACAGTGCCCCTGAGCTCCTTTCTTCAACTCGTTTTCTTGTGAGCTGGCCGCAACACCGCAGGATGGCTTCAGGCCCTAATCTGGTTCCGGCACGGCACGCTGAGCCTTTGGTTATTTCCTCTTCCTGGTGGGAAATGAGAGTTAAATTTGCCCGTCCAGACACCTCCAGCTAGTCTCTCATTGGTTCTCGCTATTCCTGTTCATCTTCCGCAGAAATTGCAAACTGGGCCAAACAGGAGGTTAAAGGGACTGACTCTCCAAGTCGGGAGAGTGTTAGTAAAGCGTCTGGAATGTTGCACCCGAGTACCAGGGTACGAAAACTGAGACATATTTGAACACGTCTCCCGCTCACATGGTTGATCATACTCTAGGTTCCACATGCATGTTTTAGCTGAAGGAAGAATACCTTAAACCTGGGTAGTTGAAACCCGTGGAATGGGTACCATGCAATATGACTTCAAAGGGTCTTCATTTGCTCACCGAACCTCTCCAATCCTATCACTGCTGCGTTTATGTCCCTGTACACATGCTTGATTCTCTTTCGGAGACATAGCAATCCATAGGTTTTAAGATACTTAAGAGTCAGGTACATTCTTAGGCGTTTAATATGCGGTGTTGAGTCCATTTCGTTGAGCAAGGAGTAGCTCTTGTCTATTCCATATTTGGCTTAAGGAACTTTATCTGTGCTCATTTCAATCTCTGGTTTTATGCAGCACCCCAACTCACCTTTACCCTTAAACAAGCATAAGTTGGTTTTCTAAATTTGAGACCCTGTTCTGTTCTGTAATTCAGTTCCTGTGTAGCCAAGTTTACATTCCGTGTATTACTGATATCTTATGATGTTTCTTTTTCTGTGTGACTTATTTCAGTTAGAATCATCGTACCTGAATCCACTCATTGTGCTGCTACGGGCCTGATGACATAGATTTCACTGCTGAGTGATACTGCATTGTACGTAAGTACCACAAGTTCTTTATCCATTTTTCACTTTCTGTGATATTGAACTTGTACGGTAAACGAGGTTCTTGTAAACAGAGGCGTCCCAAACATTGGGGTGGCTGTGTCTTTTTGATTTTAATTTCCCTAAGCTATAGGACCATAAGTGGAAGTGCCCTAGGCTCTGTTGCTTTGTTTTTTAGATGTTTCAGGAAACAGCATACACTTCTCCCGAGTGTCTGTTGGCAGTTTACATCCCGCCCATCAGCATAACAAGGCTCCCAGTTCTCCATGGCCTGTCCTGCCTTTCTGGATTTTACACTTTTTTCACATGGCCCTTTTGACCGGGGGGAAGTGAGACTTCATTGTAGTGCAGATTTCCTTTGCAAGCTTGCTTGGTTGGCCAAAAAGGGCGTATGCGTTCTTTCCTGAATATATTCAGGAAAAAACGCATACGCCCTTTTTGGCCAAGTGCATCATTGTGGACGTTCTGCCTCTTTTCCTATGCTTTCAATGCAATTCCAGTCTACCTCCTGAAATCGGTTTCCTGCAATTCTGCCCCGCTTTCAAGTCCTCTTGGCAGCCTTACTTCAGTATATTTTTGGACGATAGTTGTCATTTATAACTCTGCAGGTTTGTGAATTACAGTGCCCCTGAGCTCCTTTCTTCAACTCGTTTTCTTGTGAGCTGGCCGCAACACCGCAGGATGGCTTCAGGCCCTAATCTGGTTCCGGCACGGCACGCTGAGCCTTTGGTTATTTCCTCTTCCTGGTGGGAAATGAGAGTTAAATTTGCCCGTCCAGACACCTCCAGCTAGTCTCTCATTGGTTCTCGCTATTCCTGTTCATCTTCCGCAGAAATTGCAAACTGGGCCAAACAGGAGGTTAAAGGGACTGACTCTCCAAGTCGGGAGAGTGTTAGTAAAGCGTCTGGAATGTTGCACCCGAGTACCAGGGTACGAAAACTGAGACATATTTGAACACGTCTCCCGATCACATGGTTGATCATACTCTAGGTTCCACATGCATGTTTTAGCTGAAGGAAGAATACCTTAAACCTGGGTAGTTGAAACCCGTGGAATGGGTACCATGCAATATGACTTCAAAGGGTCTTCATTTGCTCACCGAACCTCTCCAATCCTATCACTGCTGCGTTTATGTCCCTGTACACATGCTTGATTCTCTTTCGGAGACATAGCAATCCATAGGTTTTAAGATACTTAAGAGTCAGGTACATTCTTAGGCGTTTAATATGCGGTGTTGAGTCCATTTCGTTGAGCAAGGAGTAGCTCTTGTCTATTCCATATTTGGCTTAAGGAACTTTATCTGTGCTCATTTCAATCTCTGGTTTTATGCAGCACCCCAACTCACCTTTACCCTTAAACAAGCATAAGTTGGTTTTCTAAATTTGAGACCCTGTTCTGTTCTGTAATTCAGTTCCTGTGTAGCCAAGTTTACATTCCGTGTATTACTGATATCTTATGATGTTTCTTTTTCTGTGTGACTTATTTCAGTTAGAATCATCGTACCTGAATCCACTCATTGTGCTGCTACGGGCCTGATGACATAGATTTCACTGCTGAGTGATACTGCATTGTACGTAAGTACCACAAGTTCTTTATCCATTTTTCACTTTCTGTGATATTGAACTTGTACGGTAAACGAGGTTCTTGTAAACAGAGGCGTCCCAAACATTGGGGTGGCTGTGTCTTTTTGATTTTAATTTCCCTAAGCTATAGGACCATAAGTGGAAGTGCCCTAGGCTCTGTTGCTTTGTTTTTTAGATGTTTCAGGAAACACCATACACTTCTCCCGAGTGTCTGTTGGCAGTTTACATCCCGCCCATCAGCATAACAAGGCTCCCAGTTCTCCATGGCCTGTCCTGCCTTTCTGGATTTTACACTTTTTTCAGATGGCCCTTTTGACCGGGGGGAAGTGAGACTTCATTGTAGTGCAGATTTCCTTTGCAAGCTTGCTTGGTTGGCCAAAAAGGGCGTATGCGTTTTTTCCTGAATATATTCAGGAAAAAACGCATACGCCCTTTTTGGCCAAGTGCATCATTGTGGACGTTCTGCCTCTTTTCCTATGCTTTCAATGCAATTCCAGTCTACCTCCTGAAATCGGTTTCCTGCAATTCTGCCCCGCTTTCAAGTCCTCTTGGCAGCCTTACTTCAGTATATTTTTGGACGATAGTTGTCATTTATATCTCTGCAGGTTTGTGAATTACAGTGCCCCTGAGCTCCTTTCTTCAACTCGTTTTCTTGTGAGCTGGCCGCAACACCGCAGGATGGCTTCAGGCCCTAATCTGGTTCCGGCACGGCACGCTGAGCCTTTGGTTATTTCCTCTTCCTGGTGGGAAATGTGAGTTAAATTTGCCCGTCCAGACACCTCCAGCTAGTCTCTCATTGGTTCTCGCTATTCCTGTTCATCTTCCGCAGAAATTGCAAACTGGGCCAAACAGGAGGTTAAAGGGACTGACTCTCCAAGTCGGGAGAGTGTTAGTAAAGCGTCTGGAATGTTGCACCCGAGTACCAGGGTACGAAAACTGAGACATATTTGAACACGTCTCCCGATCACATGGTTGATCATACTCTAGGTTCCACATGCATGTTTTAGCTGAAGGAAGAATACCTTAAACCTGGGTAGTTGAAACCCGTGGAATGGGTACCATGCAATATGACTTCAAAGGGTCTTCATTTGCTCACCGAACCTCTCCAATCCTATCACTGCTGCGTTTATGTCCCTGTACACATGCTTGATTCTCTTTCGGAGACATAGCAATCCATAGGTTTTAAGATACTTAAGAGTCAGGTACATTCTTAGGCGTTTAATATGCGGTGTTGAGTCCATTTCGTTGAGCAAGGAGTAGCTCTTGTCTATTCCATATTTGGCTTAAGGAACTTTATCTGTGCTCATTTCAATCTCTGGTTTTATGCAGCACCCCAACTCACCTTTACCCTTAAACAAGCATAAGTTGGTTTTCTAAATTTGAGACCCTGTTCTGTTCTGTAATTCAGTTCCTGTGTAGCCAAGTTTACATTCCGTGTATTACTGATATCTTATGATGTTTCTTTTTCTGTGTGACTTATTTCAGTTAGAATCATCGTACCTGAATCCACTCATTGTGCTGCTACGGGCCTGATGACATAGATTTCACTGCTGAGTGATACTGCATTGTACGTAAGTACCACAAGTTCTTTATCCATTTTTCACTTTCTGTGATATTGAACTTGTACGGTAAACGAGGTTCTTGTAAACAGAGGCGTCCCAAACATTGGGGTGGCTGTGTCTTTTTGATTTTAATTTCCCTAAGCTATAGGACCATAAGTGGAAGTGCCCTAGGCTCTGTTGCTTTGTTTTTTAGATGTTTCAGGAAACAGCATACACTTCTCCCGAGTGTCTGTTGGCAGTTTACATCCCGCCCATCAGCATAACAAGGCTCCCAGTTCTCCATGGCCTGTCCTGCCTTTCTGGATTTTACACTTTTTTCAGATGGCCCTTTTGACCGGGGGGAAGTGAGACTTCATTGTAGTGCAGATTTCCTTTGCAAGCTTGCTTGGTTGGCCAAAAAGGGCGTATGCGTTCTTTCCTGAATATATTCAGGAAAAAACGCATACGCCCTTTTTGGCCAAGTGCATCATTGTGGACGTTCTGCCTCTTTTCCTATGCTTTCAATGCAATTCCAGTCTACCTCCTGAAATCGGTTTCCTGCAATTCTGCCCCGCTTTCAAGTCCTCTTGGCAGCCTTACTTCAGTATATTTTTGGACGATAGTTGTCATTTATAACTCTGCAGGTTTGTGAATTACAGTGCCCCTGAGCTCCTTTCTTCAACTCGTTTTCTTGTGAGCTGGCCGCAACACCGCAGGATGGCTTCAGGCCCTAATCTGGTTCCGGCACGGCACGCTGAGCCTTTGGTTATTTCCTCTTCCTGGTGGGAAATGAGAGTTAAATTTGCCCGTCCAGACACCTCCAGCTAGTCTCTCATTGGTTCTCGCTATTCCTGTTCATCTTCCGCAGAAATTGCAAACTGGGCCAAACAGGAGGTTAAAGGGACTGACTCTCCAAGTCGGGAGAGTGTTAGTAAAGCGTCTGGAATGTTGCACCCGAGTACCAGGGTACGAAAACTGAGACATATTTGAACACGTCTCCCGATCACATGGTTGATCATACTCTAGGTTCCACATGCATGTTTTAGCTGAAGGAAGAATACCTTAAACCTGGGTAGTTGAAACCCGTGGAATGGGTACCATGCAATATGACTTCAAAGGGTCTTCATTTGCTCACCGAACCTCTCCAATCCTATCACTGCTGCGTTTATGTCCCTGTACACATGCTTGATTCTCTTTCGGAGACATAGCAATCCATAGGTTTTAAGATACTTAAGAGTCAGGTACATTCTTAGGCGTTTAATATGCGGTGTTGAGTCCATTTCGTTGAGCAAGGAGTAGCTCTTGTCTATTCCATATTTGGCTTAAGGAACTTTATCTGTGCTCATTTCAATCTCTGGTTTTATGCAGCACCCCAACTCACCTTTACCCTTAAACAAGCATAAGTTGGTTTTCTAAATTTGAGACCCTGTTCTGTTCTGTAATTCAGTTCCTGTGTAGCCAAGTTTACATTCCGTGTATTACTGATATCTTATGATGTTTCTTTTTCTGTGTGACTTATTTCAGTTAGAATCATCGTACCTGAATCCACTCATTGTGCTGCTACGGGCCTGATGACATAGATTTCACTGCTGAGTGATACTGCATTGTACGTAAGTACCACAAGTTCTTTATCCATTTTTCACTTTCTGTGATATTGAACTTGTACGGTAAACGAGGTTCTTGTAAACAGAGGCGTCCCAAACATTGGGGTGGCTGTGTCTTTTTGATTTTAATTTCCCTAAGCTATAGGACCATAAGTGGAAGTGCCCTAGGCTCTGTTGCTTTGTTTTTTAGATGTTTCAGGAAACACCATACACTTCTCCCGAGTGTCTGTTGGCAGTTTACATCCCGCCCATCAGCATAACAAGGCTCCCAGTTCTCCATGGCCTGTCCTGCCTTTCTGGATTTTACACTTTTATCAGATGGCCCTTTTGACCGGGGGGAAGTGAGACTTCATTGTAGTGCAGATTTCCTTTGCAAGCTTGCTTGGTTGGCCAAAAAGGGCGTATGCGTTTTTTCCTGAATATATTCAGGAAAAAACGCATACGCCCTTTTTGGCCAAGTGCATCATTGTGGACGTTCTGCCTCTTTTCCTATGCTTTCAATGCAATTCCAGTCTACCTCCTGAAATCGGTTTCCTGCAATTCTGCCCCGCTTTCAAGTCCTCTTGGCAGCCTTACTTCAGTATATTTTTGGACGATAGTTGTCATTTATAACTCTGCAGGTTTGTGAATTACAGTGCCCCTGAGCTCCTTTCTTCAACTCGTTTTCTTGTGAGCTGGCCGCAACACCGCAGGATGGCTTCAGGCCCTAATCTGGTTCCGGCACGGCACGCTGAGCCTTTGGTTATTTCCTCTTCCTGGTGGGAAATGGGAGTTAAATTTGCCCGTCCAGACACCTCCAGCTAGTCTCTCATTGGTTCTCGCTATTCCTGTTCATCTTCCGCAGAAATTGCAAACTGGGCCAAACAGGAGGTTAAAGGGACTGACTCTCCAAGTCGGGAGAGTGGTAGTAAAGCATCTGGAATGTTGCACCCGAGTACCAGGGTACGAAAACTGAGACATATTTGAACACGTCTCCCGATCACATGGTTGATCATACTCTAGGTTCCACATGCATGTTTTAGCTGAAGGAAGAATACCTTAAACCTGGGTAGTTGAAACCCGTGGAATGGGTACCATGCAATATGACTTCAAAGGCTCTTCATTTGCTCACCGAACCTCTCCAATCCTATCACTGCTGCGTTTATGTCCCTGTACACATGCTTGATTCTCTTTCGGAGACATAGCAATCCATAGGTTTTAAGATACTTAAGAGTCAGGTACATTCTTAGGCGTTTAATATGCGGTGTTGAGTCCATTTCGTTGAGCAAGGAGTAGCTCTTGTCTATTCCATATTTGGCTTAAGGAACTTTATCTGTGCTCATTTCAATCTCTGGTTTTATGCAGCACCCCAACTCACCTTTACCCTTAAACAAGCATAAGTTGGTTTTCTAAATTTGAGACCCTGTTCTGTTCTGTAATTCAGTTCCTGTGTAGCCAAGTTGACATTCCGTGTATTACTGATATCGTATGATGTTTCTTTTTCTGTGTGACTTATTTCAGTTAGAATCATCGTACCTGAATCCACTCATTGTGCTGCTACGGGCCTGATGACATAGATTTCACTGCTGAGTGATACTGCATTGTACGTAAGTACCACAAGTTCTTTATCCATTTTTCACTTTCTGTGATATTGAACTTGTACGGTAAACGAGGTTCTTGTAAACAGAGGCGTCCCAAACATTGGGGTGGCTGTATCTTTTTGATTTTAATTTCCCTAAGCTATAGGACCATAAGTGGAAGTGCCCTAGGCTCTGTTGCTTTGTTTTTTAGATGTTTCAGGAAACACCATACACTTCTCCCGAGTGTCTGTTGGCAATTTACATCCCGCCCATCAGCATAACAAGGCTCCCAGTTCTCCATGGCCTGTCCTGCCTTTCTGGATTTTACACTTTTTTCAGATGGCCCTTTTGACCGGGGGGAAGTGAGACTTCATTGTAGTGCAGATTTCCTTTGCAAGCTTGCTTGGTTGGCCAAAAAGGGCGTATGCGTTTTTTCCTGAATATATTCAGGAAAAAACGCATATGCCCTTTTTGGCCAAGTGCATCATTGTGGACGTTCTGCCTCTTTTCCTATGCTTTCAATGCAATTCCAGTCTACCTCCTGAAATCGGTTTCCTGCAATTCTGCCCCGCTTTCAAGTCCTCTTGGCAGCCTTACTTCAGTATATTTTTGGACGATAGTTGTCATTTATAACTCTGCAGGTTTGTGAATTACAGTGCCCCTGAGCTCCTTTCTTCAACTCGTTTTCTTGTGAGCTGGCCGCAACACCGCAGGATGGCTTCAGGCCCTAATCTGGTTCCGGCACGGCACGCTGAGCCTTTGGTTCTTTCCTCTTCCTGGTGGGAAATGAGAGTTAAATTTGCCCGTCCAGACACCTCCAGCTAGTCTCTCATTGGTTCTCGCTATTCCTGTTCATCTTCCGCAGAAATTGCAAACTGGGCCAAACAGGAGGTTAAAGGGACTGACTCTCCAAGTCGGGAGAGTGTTAGTAAAGTGTCTGGAATGTTGCACCCGAGTACCAGGGTACGAAAACTGAGACATATTTGAACACGTCTCCCGATCACATGGTTGATCATACTCTAGGTTCCACATGCATGTTTTAGCTGAAGGAAGAATACCTTAAACCTGGGTAGTTGAAACCCGTGGAATGGGTACCATGCAATATGACTTCAAAGGGTCTTCATTTGCTCACCGAACCTCTCCAATCCTATCACTGCTGCGTTTATGTCCCTGTACACATGCTTGATTCTCTTTCGGAGACATAGCAATCCATAGGTTTTAAGATACTTAAGAGTCAGGTACATTCTTAGGCGTTTAATATGCGGTGTTGAGTCCATTTCGTTGAGCAAGGAGTAGCTCTTGTCTATTCCATATTTGGCTTAAGGAACTTTATCTGTGCTCATTTCAATCTCTGGTTTTATGCAGCACCCCAACTCACCTTTACCCTTAAACAAGCATAAGTTGGTTTTCTAAATTTGAGACCCTGTTCTGTTCTGTAATTCAGTTCCTGTGTAGCCAAGTTGACATTCCGTGTATTACTGATATCATATGATGTTTCTTTTTCTGTGTGACTTATTTCAGTTAGAATCATCGTACCTGAATCCACTCATTGTGCTGCTACGGGCCTGATGACATAGATTTCACTGCTGAGTGATACTGCATTGTACGTAAGTACCACAAGTTCTTTATCCATTTTTCACTTTCTGTGATATTGAACTTGTACGGTAAACGAGGTTCTTGTAAACAGAGGCGTCCCAAACATTGGGGTGGCTGTATCTTTTTGATTTTAATTTCCCTAAGCTATAGGACCATAAGTGGAAGTGCCCTAGGCTCTGTTGCTTTGTTTTTTAGATGTTTCAGGAAACACCATACACTTCTCCCGAGTGTCTGTTGGCAATTTACATCCCGCCCATCAGCATAACAAGGCTCCCAGTTCTCCATGGCCTGTCCTGCCTTTCTGGATTTTACACTTTTTTCAGATGGCCCTTTTGACCGGGGGGAAGTGAGACTTCATTGTAGTGCAGATTTCCTTTGCAAGCTTGCTTGGTTGGCCAAAAAGGGCGTATGCGTTTTTTCCTGAATATATTCAGGAAAAAACGCATATGCCCTTTTTGGCCAAGTGCATCATTGTGGACGTTCTGCCTCTTTTCCTATGCTTTCAATGCAATTCCAGTCTACCTCCTGAAATCGGTTTCCTGCAATTCTGCCCCGCTTTCAAGTCCTCTTGGCAGCCTTACTTCAGTATATTTTTGGACGATAGTTGTCATTTATAACTCTGCAGGTTTGTGAATTACAGTGCCCCTGAGCTCCTTTCTTCAACTCGCTTTCTTGTGAGCTGGCCGCAACACCGCAGGATGGCTTCAGGCCCTAATCTGGTTCCGGCACGGCACGCTGAGCCTTTGGTTCTTTCCTCTTCCTGGTGGGAAATGAGAGTTAAATTTGCCCGTCCAGACACCTCCAGCTAGTCTCTCATTGGTTCTCGCTATTCCTGTTCATCTTCCGCAGAAATTGCAAACTGGGCCAAACAGGAGGTTAAAGGGACTGACTCTCCAAGTCGGGAGAGTGTTAGTAAAGCGTCTGGAATGTTGCACCCGAGTACCAGGGTACGAAAACTGAGACATATTTGAACACGTCTCCCGATCACATGGTTGATCATACTCTAGGTTCCACATGCATGTTTTAGCTGAAGGAAGAATACCTTAAACCTGGGTAGTTGAAACCCGTGGAATGGGTACCATGCAATATGACTTCAAAGGGTCTTCATTTGCTCACCGAACCTCTCCAATCCTATCACTGCTGCGTTTATGTCCCTGTACACATGCTTGATTCTCTTTCGGAGACATAGCAATCCATAGGTTTTAAGATACTTAAGAGTCAGGTACATTCTTAGGCGTTTAATATGCGGTGTTGAGTCCATTTCGTTGAGCAAGGAGTAGCTCTTGTCTATTCCATATTTGGCTTAAGGAACTTTATCTGTGCTCATTTCAATCTCTGGTTTTATGCAGCACCCCAACTCACCTTTACCCTTAAACAAGCATAAGTTGGTTTTCTAAATTTGAGACCCTGTTCTGTTCTGTAATTCAGTTCCTGTGTAGCCAAGTTTACATTCCGTGTATTACTGATATCGTATGATGTTTCTTTTTCTGTGTGACTTATTTCAGTTAGAATCATCGTACCTGAATCCACTCATTGTGCTGCTACGGGCCTGATGACATAGATTTCACTGCTGAGTGATACTGCATTGTACGTAAGTACCACAAGTTCTTTATCCATTTTTCACTTTCTGTGATATTGAACTTGTACGGTAAACGAGGTTCTTGTAAACAGAGGCGTCCCAAACATTGGGGTGGCTGTATCTTTTTGATTTTAATTTCCCTAAGCTATAGGACCATAAGTCAAAGTGCCCTAGGCTCTGTTGCTTTGTTTTTTAGATGTTTCAGGAAACACCATACACTTCTCCCGAGTGTCTGTTGGCAATTTACATCCCGCCCATCAGCATAACAAGGCTCCCAGTTCTCCATGGCCTGTCCTGCCTTTCTGGATTTTACACTTTTTTCAGATGGCCCTTTTGACCGGGGGGAAGTGAGACTTCATTGTAGTGCAGATTTCCTTTGCAAGCTTGCTTGGTTGGCCAAAAAGGGCGTATGCGTTTTTTCCTGAATATATTCAGGAAAAAACGCATACGCCCTTTTTGGCCAAGTGCATCATTGTGGACGTTCTGCCTCTTTTCCTATGCTCTCAATGCAATTCCAGTCTACCTCCTGAAATCGGTTTCCTGCAATTCTGCCCCGCTTTCAAGTCCTCTTGGCAGCCTTACTTCAGTATATTTTTGGACGATAGTTGTCATTTATAACTCTGCAGGTTTGTGAATTACACTGTCCCTGAGCTCCTTTCTTCAACTCGCTTTCTTGTGAGCTGGCCGCAACACCGCAGGATGGCTTCAGGCCCTAATCTGGTTCTGGCACGGCACGCTGAGCCTTTGGTTCTTTCCTCTTCCTGGTGGGAAATGAGAGTTAAATTTGCCCGTCCAGACACCTCCAGCTAGTCTCTCATTGGTTCTCGCTATTCCTGTTCATCTTCCGCAGAAATTGCAAACTGGGCCAAACAGGAGGTTAAAGGGACTGACTCTCCAAGTCGGGAGAGTGTTAGTAAAGCGTCTGGAATGTTGCACCCGAGTACCAGGGTACGAAAACTGAGACATATTTGAACACGTCTCCCGATCACATGGTTGATCATACTCTAGGTTCCACATGCATGTTTTAGCTGAAGGAAGAATACCTTAAACCTGGGTAGTTGAAACCCGTGGAATGGGTACCATGCAATATGACTTCAAAGGGTCTTCATTTGCTCACCGAACCTCTCCAATCCTATCACTGCTGCGTTTATGTCCCTGTACACATGCTTGATTCTCTTTCGGAGACATAGCAATCCATAGGTTTTAAGATACTTAAGAGTCAGGTACATTCTTAGGCGTTTAATATGCGGTGTTGAGTCCATTTCGTTGAGCAAGGAGTAGCTCTTGTCTATTCCATATTTGGCTTAAGGAACTTTATCTGTGCTCATTTCAATCTCTGGTTTTATGCAGCACCCCAACTCACCTTTACCCTTAAACAAGCATAAGTTGGTTTTCTAAATTTGAGACCCTGTTCTGTTCTGTAATTCAGTTCCTGTGTAGCCAAGTTGACATTCCGTGTATTACTGATATCGTATGATGTTTCTTTTTCTGTGTGACTTATTTCAGTTAGAATCATCGTACCTGAATCCACTCATTGTGCTGCTACGGGCCTGATGACATAGATTTCACTGCTGAGTGATACTGCATTGTACGTAAGTACCACAAGTTCTTTATCCATTTTTCACTTTCTGTGATATTGAACTTGTACGGTAAACGAGGTTCTTGTAAACAGAGGCGTCCCAAACATTGGGGTGGCTGTATATTTTTGATTTTAATTTCCCTAAGCTATAGGACCATAAGTGGAAGTGCCCTAGGCTCTGTTGCTTTGTTTTTTAGATGTTTCAGGAAACACCATACACTTCTCCCGAGTGTCTGTTGGCAATTTACATCCCGCCCATCAGCATAACAAGGCTCCCAGTTCTCCATGGCCTGTCCTGCCTTTCTGGATTTTACACTTTTTTCAGATGGCCCTTTTGACCGGGGGGAAGTGAGACTTCATTGTAGTGCAGATTTCCTTTGCAAGCTTGCTTGGTTGGCCAAAAAGGGCGTATGCGTTTTTTCCTGAATATATTCAGGAAAAAACGCATACGCCCTTTTTGGCCAAGTGCATCATTGTGGACGTTCTGCCTCTTTTCCTATGCTTTCAATGCAATTCCAGTCTACCTCCTGAAATCGGTTTCCTGCAATTCTGCCCCGCTTTCAAGTCCTCTTGGCAGCCTTACTTCAGTATATTTTTGGACGATAGTTGTCATTTATAACTCTGCAGGTTTGTGAATTACAGTGCCCCTGAGCTCCTTTCTTCAACTCGCTTTCTTGTGAGCTGGCCGCAACACCGCAGGATGGCTTCAGGCCCTAATCTGGTTCCGGCACGGCACGCTGAGCCTTTGGTTCTTTCCTCTTCCTGGTGGGAAATGAGAGTTAAATTTGCCCGTCCAGACACCTCCAGCTAGTCTCTCATTGGTTCTCGCTATTCCTGTTCATCTTCCGCAGAAATTGCAAACTGGGCCAAACAGGAGGTTAAAGGGACTGACTCTCCAAGTCGGGAGAGTGTTAGTAAAGCGTCTGGAATGTTGCACCCGAGTACCAGGGTACGAAAACTGAGACATATTTGAACACGTCTCCCGATCACATGGTTGATCATACTCTAGGTTCCACATGCATGTTTTAGCTGAAAGAAGAATACCTTAAACCTTGGTAGTTGAAACCCGTGGAATGGGTACCATGCAATATGACTTCAAAGGCTCTTCATTTGCTCACCGAACCTCTCCAATCCTATCACTGCTGCGTTTATGTCCCTGTACACATGCTTGATTCTCTTTCGGAGACATAGCAATCCATAGGTTTTAAGATACTTAAGAGTCAGGTACATTCTTAGGCGTTTAATATGGGGTGTTGAGTCCATTTCGTTGAGCAAGGAGTAGCTCTTGTCTATTCCATATTTGGCTTAAGGAACTTTATCTGTGCTCATTTCAATCTCTGGTTTTATGCAGCACCCCAACTCACCTTTACCCTTAAACAAGCATAAGTTGGTTTTCTAAATTTGAGACCCTGTTCTGTTCTGTAATTCAGTTCCTGTGTAGCCAAGTTGACATTCCGTGTATTACTGATATCGTATGATGTTTCTTTTTCTGTGTGACTTATTTCAGTTAGAATCATCGTACCTGAATCCACTCATTGTGCTGCTACGGGCCTGATGACATAGATTTCACTGCTGAGTGATACTGCATTGTACGTAAGTACCACAAGTTCTTTATCCATTTTTCACTTTCTGTGATATTGAACTTGTACGGTAAACGAGGTTCTTGTAAACAGAGGCGTCCCAAACATTGGGGTGGCTGTATCTTTTTGATTTTAATTTCCCTAAGCTATAGGACCATAAGTGGAAGTGCCCTAGGCTCTGTTGCTTTGTTTTTTAGATGTTTCAGGAAACACCATACACTTCTCCCGAGTGTCTGTTGGCAATTTACATCCCGCCCATCAGCATAACAAGGCTCCCAGTTCTCCATGGCCTGTCCTGCCTTTCTGGATTTTACACTTTTTTCAGATGGCCCTTTTGACCGGGGGGAAGTGAGACTTCATTGTAGTGCAGATTTCCTTTGCAAGCTTGCTTGGTTGGCCAAAAAGGGCGTATGTGTTTTTTCCTGAATATATTCAGGAAAAAACGCATACGCACTTTTTGGCCAAGTGCATCATTGTGGACGTTCTGCCTCTTTTCCTATGCTTTCAATGCAATTCCAGTCTACCTCCTGAAATCGGTTTCCTGCAATTCTGCCCCGCTTTCAAATCCTCTTGGCAGCCTTACTTCAGTATATTTTTGGACGATAGTTGTCATTTATAACTCTGCAGGTTTGTGAATTACAGTGCCCCTGAGCTCCTTTCTTCAACTCGTTTTCTTGTGAGCTGGCCGCAACACCGCAGGATGGCTTCAGGCCCTAATCTGGTTCCGGCACGGCACGCTGAGCCTTTGGTTATTTCCTCTTCCTGGTGGGAAATGGGAGTTAAATTTGCCCGTCCAGACACCTCCAGCTAGTCTCTCATTGGTTCTCGCTATTCCTGTTCATCTTCCGCAGAAATTGCAAACTGGGCCAAACAGGAGGTTAAAGGGACTGACTCTCCAAGTCGGGAGAGTGTTAGTAAAGCGTCTGGAATGTTGCACCCGAGTACCAGGGTACGAAAACTGAGACATATTTGAACACGTCTCCCGATCACATGGTTGATCATACTCTAGGTTCCACATGCATGTTTTAGCTGAAGGAAGAATACCTTAAACCTGGGTAGTTGAAACCCGTGGAATGGGTACCATGCAATATGACTTCAAAGGGTCTTCATTTGCTCACCGAACCTCTCCAATCCTATCACTGCTGCGTTTATGTCCCTGTACACATGCTTGATTCTCTTTCGGAGACATAGCAATCCATAGGTTTTAAGATACTTAAGAGTCAGGTACATTCTTAGGCGTTTAATATGCGGTGTTGAGTCCATTTCGTTGAGCAAGGAGTAGCTCTTGTCTATTCCATATTTGGCTTAAGGAACTTTATCTGTGCTCATTTCAATCTCTGGTTTTATGCAGCACCCCAACTCACCTTTACCCTTAAACAAGCATAAGTTGGTTTTCTAAATTTGAGACCCTGTTCTGTTCTGTAATTCAGTTCCTGTGTAGCCAAGTTGACATTCCGTGTATTACTGATATCGTATGATGTTTCTTTTTCTGTGTGACTTATTTCAGTTAGAATCATCGTACCTGAATCCACTCATTGTGCTGCTACGGGCCTGATGACATAGATTTCACTGCTGAGTGATACTGCATTGTACGTAAGTACCACAAGTTCTTTATCCATTTTTCACTTTCTGTGATATTGAACTTGTACGGTAAACGAGGTTCTTGTAAACAGAGGCGTCCCAAACATTGGGGTGGCTGTATCTTTTTGATTTTAATTTCCCTAAGCTATAGGACCATAAGTGGAAGTGCCCTAGGCTCTGTTGCTTTGTTTCTTAGATGTTTCAGGAAACACCATACACTTCTCCCGAGTGTCTGTTGGCAATTTACATCCCGCCCATCAGCATAACAAGGCTCCCAGTTCTCCATGGCCTGTCCTGCCTTTCTGGATTTTACACTTTTTTCAGATGGCCCTTTTGACCGGGGGGAAGTGAGACTTCATTGTAGTGCAGATTTCCTTTGCAAGCTTGCTTGGTTGGCCAAAAAGGGCGTATGCGTTTTTTCCTGAATATATTCAGGAAAAAACGCATATGCCCTTTTTGGCCAAGTGCATCATTGTGGACGTTCTGCCTCTTTTCCTATGCTTTCAATGCAATTCCAGTCTACCTCCTGAAATCGGTTTCCTGCAATTCTGCCCCGCTTTCAAGTCCTCTTGGCAGCCTTACTTCAGTATATTTTTGGACGATAGTTGTCATTTATAACTCTGCAGGTTTGTGAATTACAGTGCCCCTGAGCTCCTTTCTTCAACTCGCTTTCTTGTGAGCTGGCCGCAACACCGCAGGATGGCTTCAGGCCCTAATCTGGTTCCGGCACGGCACGCTGAGCCTTTGGTTCTTTCCTCTTCCTGGTGGGAAATGAGAGTTAAATTTGCCCGTCCAGACACCTCCAGCTAGTCTCTCATTGGTTCTCGCTATTCCTGTTCATCTTCCGCAGAAATTGCAAACTGGGCCAAACAGGAGGTTAAAGGGACTGACTCTCCAAGTCGGGAGAGTGTTAGTAAAGCGTCTGGAATGTTGCACCCGAGTACCAGGGTACGAAAACTGAGACATATTTGAACACGTCTCCCGATCACATGGTTGATCATACTCTAGGTTCCACATGCATGTTTTAGCTGAAGGAAGAATACCTTAAACCTGGGTAGTTGAAACCCGTGGAATGGGTACCATGCAATATGACTTCAAAGGGTCTTCATTTGCTCACCGAACCTCTCCAATCCTATCACTGCTGCGTTTATGTCCCTGTACACATGCTTGATTCTCTTTCGGAGACATAGCAATCCATAGGTTTTAAGATACTTAAGAGTCAGGTACATTCTTAGGCGTTTAATATGCGGTGTTGAGTCCATTTCGTTGAGCAAGGAGTAGCTCTTGTCTATTCCATATTTGGCTTAAGGAACTTTATCTGTGCTCATTTCAATCTCTGGTTTTATGCAGCACCCCAACTCACCTTTACCCTTAAACAAGCATAAGTTGGTTTTCTAAATTTGAGACCCTGTTCTGTTCTGTAATTCAGTTCCTGTGTAGCCAAGTTTACATTCCGTGTATTACTGATATCGTATGATGTTTCTTTTTCTGTGTGACTTATTTCAGTTAGAATCATCGTACCTGAATCCACTCATTGTGCTGCTACGGGCCTGATGACATAGATTTCACTGCTGAGTGATACTGCATTGTACGTAAGTACCACAAGTTCTTTATCCATTTTTCACTTTCTGTGATATTGAACTTGTACGGTAAACGAGGTTCTTGTAAACAGAGGCGTCCCAAACATTGGGGTGGCTGTATCTTTTTGATTTTAATTTCCCTAAGCTATAGGACCATAAGTCAAAGTGCCCTAGGCTCTGTTGCTTTGTTTTTTAGATGTTTCAGGAAACACCATACACTTCTCCCGAGTGTCTGTTGGCAATTTACATCCCGCCCATCAGCATAACAAGGCTCCCAGTTCTCCATGGCCTGTCCTGCCTTTCTGGATTTTACACTTTTTTCAGATGGCCCTTTTGACCGGGGGGAAGTGAGACTTCATTGTAGTGCAGATTTCCTTTGCAAGCTTGCTTGGTTGGCCAAAAAGGGCGTATGCGTTTTTTCCTGAATATATTCAGGAAAAAACGCATACGCCCTTTTTGGCCAAGTGCATCATTGTGGACGTTCTGCCTCTTTTCCTATGCTCTCAATGCAATTCCAGTCTACCTCCTGAAATCGGTTTCCTGCAATTCTGCCCCGCTTTCAAGTCCTCTTGGCAGCCTTACTTCAGTATATTTTTGGACGATAGTTGTCATTTATAACTCTGCAGGTTTGTGAATTACACTGTCCCTGAGCTCCTTTCTTCAACTCGCTTTCTTGTGAGCTGGCCGCAACACCGCAGGATGGCTTCAGGCCCTAATCTGGTTCTGGCACGGCACGCTGAGCCTTTGGTTCTTTCCTCTTCCTGGTGGGAAATGAGAGTTAAATTTGCCCGTCCAGACACCTCCAGCTAGTCTCTCATTGGTTCTCGCTATTCCTGTTCATCTTCCGCAGAAATTGCAAACTGGGCCAAACAGGAGGTTAAAGGGACTGACTCTCCAAGTCGGGAGAGTGTTAGTAAAGCGTCTGGAATGTTGCACCCGAGTACCAGGGTACGAAAACTGAGACATATTTGAACACGTCTCCCGATCACATGGTTGATCATACTCTAGGTTCCACATGCATGTTTTAGCTGAAGGAAGAATACCTTAAACCTGGGTAGTTGAAACCCGTGGAATGGGTACCATGCAATATGACTTCAAAGGGTCTTCATTTGCTCACCGAACCTCTCCAATCCTATCACTGCTGCGTTTATGTCCCTGTACACATGCTTGATTCTCTTTCGGAGACATAGCAATCCATAGGTTTTAAGATACTTAAGAGTCAGGTACATTCTTAGGCGTTTAATATGCGGTGTTGAGTCCATTTCGTTGAGCAAGGAGTAGCTCTTGTCTATTCCATATTTGGCTTAAGGAACTTTATCTGTGCTCATTTCAATCTCTGGTTTTATGCAGCACCCCAACTCACCTTTACCCTTAAACAAGCATAAGTTGGTTTTCTAAATTTGAGACCCTGTTCTGTTCTGTAATTCAGTTCCTGTGTAGCCAAGTTGACATTCCGTGTATTACTGATATCGTATGATGTTTCTTTTTCTGTGTGACTTATTTCAGTTAGAATCATCGTACCTGAATCCACTCATTGTGCTGCTACGGGCCTGATGACATAGATTTCACTGCTGAGTGATACTGCATTGTACGTAAGTACCACAAGTTCTTTATCCATTTTTCACTTTCTGTGATATTGAACTTGTACGGTAAACGAGGTTCTTGTAAACAGAGGCGTCCCAAACATTGGGGTGGCTGTATATTTTTGATTTTAATTTCCCTAAGCTATAGGACCATAAGTGGAAGTGCCCTAGGCTCTGTTGCTTTGTTTTTTAGATGTTTCAGGAAACACCATACACTTCTCCCGAGTGTCTGTTGGCAATTTACATCCCGCCCATCAGCATAACAAGGCTCCCAGTTCTCCATGGCCTGTCCTGCCTTTCTGGATTTTACACTTTTTTCAGATGGCCCTTTTGACCGGGGGGAAGTGAGACTTCATTGTAGTGCAGATTTCCTTTGCAAGCTTGCTTGGTTGGCCAAAAAGGGCGTATGCGTTTTTTCCTGAATATATTCAGGAAAAAACGCATACGCCCTTTTTGGCCAAGTGCATCATTGTGGACGTTCTGCCTCTTTTCCTATGCTTTCAATGCAATTCCAGTCTACCTCCTGAAATCGGTTTCCTGCAATTCTGCCCCGCTTTCAAGTCCTCTTGGCAGCCTTACTTCAGTATATTTTTGGACGATAGTTGTCATTTATAACTCTGCAGGTTTGTGAATTACAGTGCCCCTGAGCTCCTTTCTTCAACTCGCTTTCTTGTGAGCTGGCCGCAACACCGCAGGATGGCTTCAGGCCCTAATCTGGTTCCGGCACGGCACGCTGAGCCTTTGGTTCTTTCCTCTTCCTGGTGGGAAATGAGAGTTAAATTTGCCCGTCCAGACACCTCCAGCTAGTCTCTCATTGGTTCTCGCTATTCCTGTTCATCTTCCGCAGAAATTGCAAACTGGGCCAAACAGGAGGTTAAAGGGACTGACTCTCCAAGTCGGGAGAGTGTTAGTAAAGCGTCTGGAATGTTGCACCCGAGTACCAGGGTACGAAAACTGAGACATATTTGAACACGTCTCCCGATCACATGGTTGATCATACTCTAGGTTCCACATGCATGTTTTAGCTGAAAGAAGAATACCTTAAACCTTGGTAGTTGAAACCCGTGGAATGGGTACCATGCAATATGACTTCAAAGGCTCTTCATTTGCTCACCGAACCTCTCCAATCCTATCACTGCTGCGTTTATGTCCCTGTACACATGCTTGATTCTCTTTCGGAGACATAGCAATCCATAGGTTTTAAGATACTTAAGAGTCAGGTACATTCTTAGGCGTTTAATATGGGGTGTTGAGTCCATTTCGTTGAGCAAGGAGTAGCTCTTGTCTATTCCATATTTGGCTTAAGGAACTTTATCTGTGCTCATTTCAATCTCTGGTTTTATGCAGCACCCCAACTCACCTTTACCCTTAAACAAGCATAAGTTGGTTTTCTAAATTTGAGACCCTGTTCTGTTCTGTAATTCAGTTCCTGTGTAGCCAAGTTGACATTCCGTGTATTACTGATATCGTATGATGTTTCTTTTTCTGTGTGACTTATTTCAGTTAGAATCATCGTACCTGAATCCACTCATTGTGCTGCTACGGGCCTGATGACATAGATTTCACTGCTGAGTGATACTGCATTGTACGTAAGTACCACAAGTTCTTTATCCATTTTTCACTTTCTGTGATATTGAACTTGTACGGTAAACGAGGTTCTTGTAAACAGAGGCGTCCCAAACATTGGGGTGGCTGTATCTTTTTGATTTTAATTTCCCTAAGCTATAGGACCATAAGTGGAAGTGCCCTAGGCTCTGTTGCTTTGTTTTTTAGATGTTTCAGGAAACACCATACACTTCTCCCGAGTGTCTGTTGGCAATTTACATCCCGCCCATCAGCATAACAAGGCTCCCAGTTCTCCATGGCCTGTCCTGCCTTTCTGGATTTTACACTTTTTTCAGATGGCCCTTTTGACCGGGGGGAAGTGAGACTTCATTGTAGTGCAGATTTCCTTTGCAAGCTTGCTTGGTTGGCCAAAAAGGGCGTATGTGTTTTTTCCTGAATATATTCAGGAAAAAACGCATACGCACTTTTTGGCCAAGTGCATCATTGTGGACGTTCTGCCTCTTTTCCTATGCTTTCAATGCAATTCCAGTCTACCTCCTGAAATCGGTTTCCTGCAATTCTGCCCCGCTTTCAAATCCTCTTGGCAGCCTTACTTCAGTATATTTTTGGACGATAGTTGTCATTTATAACTCTGCAGGTTTGTGAATTACAGTGCCCCTGAGCTCCTTTCTTCAACTCGTTTTCTTGTGAGCTGGCCGCAACACCGCAGGATGGCTTCAGGCCCTAATCTGGTTCCGGCACGGCACGCTGAGCCTTTGGTTATTTCCTCTTCCTGGTGGGAAATGGGAGTTAAATTTGCCCGTCCAGACACCTCCAGCTAGTCTCTCATTGGTTCTCGCTATTCCTGTTCATCTTCCGCAGAAATTGCAAACTGGGCCAAACAGGAGGTTAAAGGGACTGACTCTCCAAGTCGGGAGAGTGTTAGTAAAGCGTCTGGAATGTTGCACCCGAGTACCAGGGTACGAAAACTGAGACATATTTGAACACGTCTCCCGATCACATGGTTGATCATACTCTAGGTTCCACATGCATGTTTTAGCTGAAGGAAGAATACCTTAAACCTGGGTAGTTGAAACCCGTGGAATGGGTACCATGCAATATGACTTCAAAGGGTCTTCATTTGCTCACCGAACCTCTCCAATCCTATCACTGCTGCGTTTATGTCCCTGTACACATGCTTGATTCTCTTTCGGAGACATAGCAATCCATAGGTTTTAAGATACTTAAGAGTCAGGTACATTCTTAGGCGTTTAATATGCGGTGTTGAGTCCATTTCGTTGAGCAAGGAGTAGCTCTTGTCTATTCCATATTTGGCTTAAGGAACTTTATCTGTGCTCATTTCAATCTCTGGTTTTATGCAGCACCCCAACTCACCTTTACCCTTAAACAAGCATAAGTTGGTTTTCTAAATTTGAGACCCTGTTCTGTTCTGTAATTCAGTTCCTGTGTAGCCAAGTTGACATTCCGTGTATTACTGATATCGTATGATGTTTCTTTTTCTGTGTGACTTATTTCAGTTAGAATCATCGTACCTGAATCCACTCATTGTGCTGCTACGGGCCTGATGACATAGATTTCACTGCTGAGTGATACTGCATTGTACGTAAGTACCACAAGTTCTTTATCCATTTTTCACTTTCTGTGATATTGAACTTGTACGGTAAACGAGGTTCTTGTAAACAGAGGCGTCCCAAACATTGGGGTGGCTGTATCTTTTTGATTTTAATTTCCCTAAGCTATAGGACCATAAGTGGAAGTGCCCTAGGCTCTGTTGCTTTGTTTTTTAGATGTTTCAGGAAACACCATACACTTCTCCCGAGTGTCTGTTGGCAATTTACATCCCGCCCATCAGCATAACAAGGCTCCCAGTTCTCCATGGCCTGTCCTGCCTTTCTGGATTTTACACTTTTTTCAGATGGCCCTTTTGACCGGGGGGAAGTGAGACTTCATTGTAGTGCAGATTTCCTTTGCAAGCTTGCTTGGTTGGCCAAAAAGGGCGTATGCGTTTTTTCCTGAATATATTCAGGAAAAAACGCATACGCCCTTTTTGGCCAAGTGCATCATTGTGGACGTTCTGCCTCTTTTCCTATGCTTTCAATGCAATTCCAGTCTACCTCCTGAAATCGGTTTCCTGCAATTCTGCCCCGCTTTCAAGTCCTCTTGGCAGCCTTACTTCAGTATATTTTTGGACGATAGTTGTCATTTATAACTCTGCAGGTTTGTGAATTACAGTGCCCCTGAGCTCCTTTCTTCAACTCGCTTTCTTGTGAGCTGGCCGCAACACCGCAGGATGGCTTCAGGCCCTAATCTGGTTCTGGCACGGCACGCTGAGCCTTTGGTTCTTTCCTCTT
Source organism: Globicephala melas (assembly GCF_963455315.2). Taxonomy (NCBI): domain Eukaryota; kingdom Metazoa; phylum Chordata; class Mammalia; order Artiodactyla; family Delphinidae; genus Globicephala; species Globicephala melas. The sequence continues at coordinate 43,145 of NW_027207738.1, forward strand.
CCTGGTGGGAAATGAGAGTTAAATTTGCCCGTCCAGACACCTCCAGCTAGTCTCTCATTGGTTCTCGCTATTCCTGTTCATCTTCCGCAGAAATTGCAAACTGGGCCAAACAGGAGGTTAAAGGGACTGACTCTCCAAGTCGGGAGAGTGTTAGTAAAGCGTCTGGAATGTTGCACCCGAGTACCAGGGTACGAAAACTGAGACATATTTGAACACGTCTCCCGATCACACGGTTGATCATACTCTAGGTTCCACATGCATGTTTTAGCTGAAGGAAGAATACCTTAAACCTGGGTAGTTGAAACCCGTGGAATGGGTACCATGCAATATGACTTCAAAGGGTCTTCATTTGCTCACCGAACCTCTCCAATCCTATCACTGCTGCGTTTATGTCCCTGTACACATGCTTGATTCTCTTTCGGAGACATAGCAATCCATAGGTTTTAAGATACTTAAGAGTCAGGTACATTCTTAGGCGTTTAATAGGGGGTGTTGAGTCCATTTCGTTGAGCAAGGAGTAGCTCTTGTCTATTCCATATTTGGCTTAAGGAACTTTATCTGTGCTCATTTCAATCTCTGGTTTTATGCAGCACCCCAACTCACCTTTACCCTTAAACAAGCATAAGTTGGTTTTCTAAATTTGAGACCCTGTTCTGTTCTGTAATTCAGTTCCTGTGTAGCCAAGTTGACATTCCGTGTATTACTGATATCGTATGATGTTTCTTTTTCTGTGTGACTTATTTCAGTTAGAATCATCGTACCTGAATCCACTCATTGTGCTGCTACGGGCCTGATGACATAGATTTCACTGCTGAGTGATACTGCATTGTACGTAAGTACCACAAGTTCTTTATCCATTTTTCACTTTCTGTGATATTGAACTTGTACGGTAAACGAGGTTCTTGTAAACAGAGGCGTCCCAAACATTGGGGTGGCTGTATCTTTTTGATTTTAATTTCCCTAAGCTATAGGACCATAAGTGGAAGTGCCCTAGGCTCTGTTGCTTTGTTTCTTAGATGTTTCAGGAAACACCATACACTTCTCCCGAGTGTCTGTTGGCAATTTACATCCCGCCCATCAGCATAACAAGGCTCCCAGTTCTCCATGGCCTGTCCTGCCTTTCTGGATTTTACACTTTTTTCAGATGGCCCTTTTGACCGGGGGGAAGTGAGACTTCATTGTAGTGCAGATTTCCTTTGCAAGCTTGCTTGGTTGGCCAAAAAGGGCGTATGTGTTTTTTCCTGAATATATTCAGGAAAAAACGCATACGCCCTTTTTGGCCAAGTGCATCATTGTGGACGTTCTGCCTCTTTTCCTATGCTTTCAATGCAATTCCAGTCTACCTCCTGAAATCGGTTTCCTGCAATTCTGCCCCGCTTTCAAGTCCTCTTGGCAGCCTTACTTCAGTATATTTTTGGACGATAGTTGTCATTTATAACTCTGCAGGTTTGTGAATTACAGTGCCCCTGAGCTCCTTTCTTCAACTCGTTTTCTTGTGAGCTGGCCGCAACACCGCAGGATGGCTTCAGGCCCTAATCTCGTTCCGGCACGGCACGCTGAGCCTTTGGTTATTTCCTCTTCCTGGTGGGAAATGGGAGTTAAATTTGCCCGTCCAGACACCTCCAGCTAGTCTCTCATTGGTTCTCGCTATTCCTGTTCATCTTCCGCAGAAATTGCAAACTGGGCCAAACAGGAGGTTAAAGGGACTGACTCTCCAAGTCGGGAGAGTGTTAGTAAAGCGTCTGGAATGTTGCACCCGAGTACCAGGGTACGAAAACTGAGACATATTTGAACACGTCTCCCGATCACATGGTTGATCATACTCTAGGTTCCACATGCATGTTTTAGCTGAAGGAAGAATACCTTAAACCTGGGTAGTTGAAACCCGTGGAATGGGTACCATGCAATATGACTTCAAAGGGTCTTCATTTGCTCACCGAACCTCTCCAATCCTATCACTGCTGCGTTTATGTCCCTATACACATGCTTGATTCTCTTTCGGAGACATAGCAATCCATAGGTTTTAAGATACTTAAGAGTCAGGTACATTCTTAGGCGTTTAATATGCGGTGTTGAGTCCATTTCGTTGAGCAAGGAGTAGCTCTTGTCTATTCCATATTTGGCTTAAGGAACTTTATCTGTGCTCATTTCAATCTCTGGTTTTATGCAGCACCCCAACTCACCTTTACCCTTAAACAAGCATAAGTTGGTTTTCTAAATTTGAGACCCTGTTCTGTTCTGTAATTCAGTTCCGGTGTAACCAAGTTGACATTCCATGTATTACTGATATCGTATGATTTTTCTTTTTCTGTGTGACTTACCTCAGTTAGAATCATCGTACCTGAATCCACTCATTGTGCTGCTACGGGCCTGATGACATAGATTTCACTGCTGAGTGATACTGCATTGTACGTAAGTACCACAAGTTCTTTATCCATTTTTCACTTTCTGTGATATTGAACTTGTACGGTAAACGAGGTTCTTGTAAACAGAGGCGTCCCAAACATTGGAGTGGCTGTATCTTTTTGATTTTAATTTCCCTAAGCTATAGGACCATAAGTGGAAGTGCCCTAGGCTCTGTTGCTTTGTTTTTTAGATGTTTCAGGAAACACCATACACTTCTCCCGAGTGTCTGTTGGCAATTTACATCCCGCCCATCAGCATAACAAGGCTCCCAGTTCTCCATGGCCTGTCCTGCCTTTCTGGATTTTACACTTTTTTCAGATGGCCCTTTTGACCGGGGGGAAGTGAGACTTCATTGTAGTGCAGATTTCCTTTGCAAGCTTGCTTGGTTGGCCAAAAAGGGCGTATGCGTTTTTTCCTGAATATATTCAGGAAAAAACGCATACGCCCTTTTTGGCCAAGTGCATCATTGTGGACGTTCTGCCTCTTTTCCTATGCTTTCAATGCAATTCCAGTCTACCTCCTGAAATCGGTTTCCTGCAATTCTGCCCCGCTTTCAAGTCCTCTTGGCAGCCTTACTTCAGTATATTTTTGGACGATAGTTTTCATTTATAACTCTGCAGGTTTGTGAATTACAGTGCCCCTGAGCTCCTTTCTTCAACTCGTTTTCTTGTGAGCTGGCCGCAACACCGCAGGATGGCTTCAGGCCCTAATCTGGTTCCGGCACGGCACGCTGAGCCTTTGGTTCTTTCCTCTTCCTGGTGGGAAATGGGAGTTAAATTTGCCCGTCCAGACACCTCCAGCTAGTCTCTCATTGGTTCTCGCTATTCCTGTTCATCTTCCGCAGAAATTGCAAACTGGGCCAAACAGGAGGTTAAAGGGACTGACTCTCCAAGTCGGGAGAGTGTTAGTAAAGCGTCTGGAATGTTGCACCCGAGTACCAGGGTACGAAAACTGAGACATATTTGAACACGTCTCCCGATCACATGGTTGATCATACTCTAGGTTCCACATGCATGTTTTAGCTGAAGGAAGAATACCTTAAACCTGGGTAGTTGAAACCCGTGGAATGGGTACCATGCAATATGACTTCAAAGGCTCTTCATTTGCTCACCGAACCTCTCCAATCCTATCACTGCTGCGTTTATGTCCCTGTACACATGCTTGATTCTCTTTCGGAGACATAGCAATCCATAGGTTTTAAGATACTTAAGAGTCAGGTACATTCTTAGGCGTTTAATATGCGGTGTTGAGTCCATTTCGTTGAGCAAGGAGTAGCTCTTGTCTATTCCATATTTGGCTTAAGGAACTTTATCTGTGCTCATTTCAATCTCTGGTTTTATGCAGCACCCCAACTCACCTTTACCCTTAAACAAGCATAAGTTGGTTTTCTAAATTTGAGACCCTGTTCTGTTCTGTAATTCAGTTCCGGTGTAGCCAAGTTGACATTCCGTGTATTACTGATATCGTATGATGTTTCTTTTTCTGTGTGACTTATTTCAGTTAGAATCATCGTACCTGAATCCACTCATTGTGCTGCTACGGGCCTGATGGCATAGATTTCACTGCTGAGTGATACTGCATTGTACGTAAGTACCACAAGTTCTTTATCCATTTTTCACTTTCTGTGATATTGAACTTGTACGGTAAACGAGGTTCTTGTAAACAGAGGCGTCCCAAATATTGGGGTGGCTGTATCTTTTTGATTTTAATTTCCCTAAGCTATAGGACCATAAGTGGAAGTGCCCTAGGCTCTGTTGCTTTGTTTTTTAGATGTTTCAGGAAACACCATACACTTCTCCCGAGTGTCTGTTGGCAGTTTACATCCCGCCCATCAGCATAACAAGGCTCCCAGTTCTCCATGGCCTGTCCTGCCTTTCTGGATTTTACACTTTTTTCAGATGGCCCTTTTGACCGGGGGGAAGTGAGACTTCATTGTAGTGCAGATTTCTTTGCAAGCTTGCTTGGTTGGCCAAAAAGGGCGTATGCGTTTTTTCCTGAATATATTCAGGAAAAAACGCATACGCCCTTTTTGGCCAAGTGCATCATTGTGGACGTTCTGCCTCTTTTCCTATGCTTTCAATGCAATTCCAGTCTACCTCCTGAAATCGGTTTCCTGCAATTCTGCCCCGCTTTCAAGTCCTCTTGGCAGCCTTACTTCAGTATATTTTTGGACGATAGTTGTCATTTATAACTCTGCAGGTTTGTGAATTACAGTGCCCCTGAGCTCCTTTCTTCAACTCGTTTTCTTGTGAGCTGGCCGCAACACCGCAGGATGGCTTCAGGCCCTAATCTGGTTCCGGCACGGCACGCTGAGCCTTTGGTTATTTCCTCTTCCTGGTGGGAAATGAGAGTTAAATTTGCCCGTCCAGACACCTCCAGCTAGTCTCTCATTGGTTCTCGCTATTCCTGTTCATCTTCCGCAGAAATTGCAAACTGGGCCAAACAGGAGGTTAAAGGGACTGACTCTCCAAGTCGGGAGAGTGTTAGTAAAGCGTCTGGAATGTTGCACCCGAGTACCAGGGTACGAAAACTGAGACATATTTGAACACGTCTCCCGATCACATGGTTGATCATACTCTAGGTTCCACATGCATGTTTTAGCTGAAGGAAGAATACCTTAAACCTGGGTAGTTGAAACCCGTGGAATGGGTACCATGCAATATGACTTCAAAGGGTCTTCATTTGCTCACCGAACCTCTCCAATCCTATCACTGCTGCGTTTATGTCCCTGTACACATGCTTGATTCTCTTTCGGAGACATAGCAATCCATAGGTTTTAAGATACTTAAGAGTCAGGTACATTCTTAGGCGTTTAATATGCGGTGTTGAGTCCATTTCGTTGAGCAAGGAGTAGCTCTTGTCTATTCCATATTTGGCTTAAGGAACTTTATCTGTGCTCATTTCAATCTCTGGTTTTATGCAGCACCCCAACTCACCTTTACCCTTAAACAAGCATAAGTTGGTTTTCTAAATTTGAGACCCTGTTCTGTTCTGTAATTCAGTTCCTGTGTAGCCAAGTTTACATTCCGTGTATTACTGATATCTTATGATGTTTCTTTTTCTGTGTGACTTATTTCAGTTAGAATCATCGTACCTGAATCCACTCATTGTGCTGCTACGGGCCTGATGACATAGATTTCACTGCTGAGTGATACTGCATTGTACGTAAGTACCACAAGTTCTTTATCCATTTTTCACTTTCTGTGATATTGAACTTGTACGGTAAATGAGGTTCTTGTAAACAGAGGCGTCCCAAACATTGGGGTGGCTGTGTCTTTTTGATTTTAATTTCCCTAAGCTATAGGACCATAAGTGGAAGTGCCCTAGGCTCTGTTGCTTTGTTTTTTAGATGTTTCAGGAAACACCATACACTTCTCCCGAGTGTCTGTTGGCAGTTTACATCCCGCCCATCAGCATAACAAGGCTCCCAGTTCTCCATGGCCTGTCCTGCCTTTCTGGATTTTACACTTTTTTCAGATGGCCCTTTTGACCGGGGGGAAGTGAGACTTCATTGTAGTGCAGATTTCCTTTGCAAGCTTGCTTGGTTGGCCAAAAAGGGCGTATGCGTTCTTTCCTGAATATATTCAGGAAAAAACGCATACGCCCTTTTTGGCCAAGTGCATCATTGTGGACGTTCTGCCTCTTTTCCTATGCTTTCAATGCAATTCCAGTCTACCTCCTGAAATCGGTTTCCTGCAATTCTGCCCCGCTTTCAAGTCCTCTTGGCAGCCTTACTTCAGTATATTTTTGGACGATAGTTGTCATTTATAACTCTGCAGGTTTGTGAATTACAGTGCCCCTGAGCTCCTTTCTTCAACTCGTTTTCTTGTGAGCTGGCCGCAACACCGCAGGATGGCTTCAGGCCCTAATCTGGTTCCGGCACGGCACGCTGAGCCTTTGGTTATTTCCTCTTCCTGGTGGGAAATGAGAGTTAAATTTGCCCGTCCAAACACCTCCAGCTAGTCTCTCATTGGTTCTCGCTATTCCTGTTCATCTTCCGCAGAAATTGCAAACTGGGCCAAACAGGAGGTTAAAGGGACTGACTCTCCAAGTCGGGAGAGTGTTAGTAAAGCGTCTGGAATGTTGCACCCGAGTACCAGGGTACGAAAACTGAGACATATTTGAACACGTCTCCCGATCACATGGTTGATCATACTCTAGGTTCCACATGCATGTTTTAGCTGAAGGAAGAATACCTTAAACCTGGGTAGTTGAAACCCGTGGAATGGGTACCATGCAATATGACTTCAAAGGGTCTTCATTTGCTCACCGAACTTCTCCAATCCTATCACTGCTGCGTTTATGTCCCTGTACACATGCTTGATTCTCTTTCGGAGACATAGCAATCCATAGGTTTTAAGATACTTAAGAGTCAGGTACATTCTTAGGCGTTTAATATGCGGTGTTGAGTCCATTTCGTTGAGCAAGGAGTAGCTCTTGTCTATTCCATATTTGGCTTAAGGAACTTTATCTGTGCTCATTTCAATCTCTGGTTTTATGCAGCACCCCAACTCACCTTTACCCTTAAACAAGCATAAGTTGGTTTTCTAAATTTGAGACCCTGTTCTGTTCTGTAATTCAGTTCCTGTGTAGCCACGTTTACATTCCGTGTATTACTGATATCTTATGATGTTTCTTTTTCTGTGTGACTTATTTCAGTTAGAATCATCGTACCTGAATCCACTCATTGTGCTGCTACGGGCCTGATGACATAGATTTCACTGCTGAGTGATACTGCATTGTACGTAAGTACCACAAGTTCTTTATCCATTTTTCACTTTCTGTGATATTGAACTTGTACGGTAAACGAGGTTCTTGTAAACAGAGGCGTCCCAAACTTTGGGGTGGCTGTGTCTTTTTGATTTTAATTTCCCTAAGCTATAGGACCATAAGTGGAAGTGGCCTAGGCTCTGTTGCTTTGTTTTTTAGATGTTTCAGGAAACACCATACACTTCTCCCGAGTGTCTGTTGGCAGTTTACATCCCGCCCATCAGCATAACAAGGCTCCCAGTTCTCCATGGCCTGTCCTGCCTTTCTGGATTTTACACTTTTTTCAGATGGCCCTTTTGACCGGGGGGAAGTGAGACTTCATTGTAGTGCAGATTTCCTTTGCAAGCTTGCTTGGTTGGCCAAAAAGGGCGTATGCGTTTTTTCCTGAATATATTCAGGAAAAAACGCATACGCCCTTTTTGGCCAAGTGCATCATTGTGGACGTTCTGCCTCTTTTCCTATGCTTTCAATGCAATTCCAGTCTACCTCCTGAAATCGGTTTCCTGCAATTCTGCCCCGCTTTCAAGTCCTCTTGGCAGCCTTACTTCAGTATATTTTTGGACGATAGTTGTCATTTATAACTCTGCAGGTTTGTGAATTACAGTGCCCCTGAGCTCCTTTCTTCAACTCGTTTTCTTGTGAGCTGGCCGCAACACCGCAGGATGGCTTCAGGCCCTAATCTGGTTCCGGCACGGCACGCTGAGCCTTTGGTTATTTCCTCTTCCTGGTGGGAAATGAGAGTTAAATTTGCCCGTCCAGACACCTCCAGCTAGTCTCTCATTGGTTCTCGCTATTCCTGTTCATCTTCCGCAGAAATTGCAAACTGGGCCAAACAGGAGGTTAAAGGGACTGACTCTCCAAGTCGGGAGAGTGTTAGTAAAGCGTCTGGAATGTTGCACCCGAGTACCAGGGTACGAAAACTGAGACATATTTGAACACGTCTCCCGATCACATGGTTGATCATACTCTAGGTTCCACATGCATGTTTTAGCTGAAGGAAGAATACCTTAAACCTGGGTAGTTGAAACCCGTGGAATGGGTACCATGCAATATGACTTCAAAGGGTCTTCATTTGCTCACCGAACCTCTCCAATCCTATCACTGCTGCGTTTATGTCCCTGTACACATGCTTGATTCTCTTTCGGAGACATAGCAATCCATAGGTTTTAAGATACTTAAGAGTCAGGTACATTCTTAGGCGTTTAATATGCGGTGTTGAGTCCATTTCGTTGAGCAAGGAGTAGCTCTTGTCTATTCCATATTTGGCTTAAGGAACTTTATCTGTGCTCACTTCAATCTCTGGTTTTATGCAGCACCCCAACTCACCTTTACCCTTAAACAAGCATAAGTTGGTTTTCTAAATTTGAGACCCTGTTCTGTTCTGTAATTCAGTTCCTGTGTAGCCAAGTTTACATTCCGTGTATTACTGATATCTTATGATGTTTCTTTCTCTGTGTGACTTATTTCAGTTAGAATCATCGTACCTGAATCCACTCATTGTGCTGCTACGGGCCTGATGACATAGATTTCACTGCTGAGTGATACTGCATTGTACGTAAGTACCACAAGTTCTTTATCCATTTTTCACTTTCTGTGATATTGAACTTGTACGGTAAACGAGGTTCTTGTAAACAGAGGCGTCCCAAACATTGGGGTGGCTGTGTCTTTTTGATTTTAATTTCCCTAAGCTATAGGACCATAAGTGGAAGTGCCCTAGGCTCTGTTGCTTTGTTTTTTAGATGTTTCAGGAAACACCATACACTTCTCCCGAGTGTCTGTTGGCAGTTTACATCCCGCCCATCAGCATAACAAGGCTCCCAGTTCTCCATGGCCTGTCCTGCCTTTCTGGATTTTACACTTTTTTCAGATGGCCCTTTTGACCGGGGGGAAGTGAGACTTCATTGTAGTGCAGATTTCCTTTGCAAGCTTGCTTGGTTGGCCAAAAAGGGCGTATGCGTTCTTTCCTGAATATATTCAGGAAAAAACGCATACGCCCTTTTTGGCCAAGTGCATCATTGTGGACGTTCTGCCTCTTTTCCTATGCTTTCAATGCAATTCCAGTCTACCTCCTGAAATCGGTTTCCTGCAATTCTGCCCCGCTTTCAAGTCCTCTTGGCAGCCTTACTTCAGTATATTTTTGGACGATAGTTGTCATTTATAACTCTGCAGGTTTGTGAATTACAGTGCCCCTGAGCTCCTTTCTTCAACTCGTTTTCTTGTGAGCTGGCCGCAACACCGCAGGATGGCTTCAGGCCCTAATCTGGTTCCGGCACGGCACGCTGAGCCTTTGGTTATTTCCTCTTCCTGGTGGGAAATGAGAGTTAAATTTGCCCGTCCAGACACCTCCAGCTAGTCTCTCATTGGTTCTCGCTATTCCTGTTCATCTTCCGCAGAAATTGCAAACTGGGCCAAACAGGAGGTTAAAGGGACTGACTCTCCAAGTCGGGAGAGTGTTAGTAAAGCGTCTGGAATGTTGCACCCGAGTACCAGGGTACGAAAACTGAGACATATTTGAACACGTCTCCCGATCACATGGTTGATCATACTCTAGGTTCCACATGCATGTTTTAGCTGAAGGAAGAATACCTTAAACCTGGGTAGTTGAAACCCGTGGAATGGGTACCATGCAATATGACTTCAAAGGGTCTTCATTTGCTCACCGAACCTCTCCAATCCTATCACTGCTGCGTTTATGTCCCTGTACACATGCTTGATTCTCTTTCGGAGACATAGCAATCCATAGGTTTTAAGATACTTAAGAGTCAGGTACATTCTTAGGCGTTTAATATGCGGTGTTGAGTCCATTTCGTTGAGCAAGGAGTAGCTCTTGTCTATTCCATATTTGGCTTAAGGAACTTTATCTGTGCTCATTTCAATCTCTGGTTTTATGCAGCACCCCAACTCACCTTTACCCTTAAACAAGCATAAGTTGGTTTTCTAAATTTGAGACCCTGTTCTGTTCTGTAATTCAGTTCCTGTGTAGCCACGTTTACATTCCGTGTATTACTGATATCTTATGATGTTTCTTTTTCTGTGTGACTTATTTCAGTTAGAATCATCGTACCTGAATCCACTCATTGTGCTGCTACGGGCCTGATGACATAGATTTCACTGCTGAGTGATACTGCATTGTACGTAAGTACCACAAGTTCTTTATCCATTTTTCACTTTCTGTGATATTGAACTTGTACGGTAAACGAGGTTCTTGTAAACAGAGGCGTCCTAAACTTTGGGGTGGCTGTGTCTTTTTGATTTTAATTTCCCTAAGCTATAGGCCCATAAGTGGAAGTGGCCTAGGCTCTGTTGCTTTGTTTTTTAGATGTTTCAGGAAACACCATACACTTCTCCCGAGTGTCTGTTGGCAGTTTACATCCCGCCCATCAGCATAACAAGGCTCCCAGTTCTCCATGGCCTGTCCTGCCTTTCTGGATTTTACACTTTTTTCAGATGGCCCTTTTGACCGGGGGGAAGTGAGACTTCATTGTAGTGCAGATTTCCTTTGCAAGCTTGCTTGGTTGGCCAAAAAGGGCGTATGCGTTTTTTCCTGAATATATTCAGGAAAAAACGCATATGCCCTTTTTGGCCAAGTGCATCATTGTGGACGTTCTGCCTCTTTTCCTATGCTTTCAATGCAATTCCAGTCTACCTCCTGAAATTGGTTTCCTGCAATTCTGCCCCGCTTTCAAGTCCTCTTGGCAGCCTTACTTCAGTATATTTTTGGACGATAGTTGTCATTTATAACTCTGCAGGTTTGTGAATTACAGTGCCCCTGAGCTCCTTTCTTCAACTCGTTTTCTTGTGAGCTGGCCGCAACACCGCAGGATGGCTTCAGGCCCTAATCTGGTTCCGGCACGGCACGCTGAGCCTTTGGTTATTTCCTCTTCCTGGTGGGAAATGAGAGTTAAATTTGCCCGTCCAGACACCTCCAGCTAGTCTCTCATTGGTTCTCGCTATTCCTGTTCATCTTCCGCAGAAATTGCAAACTGGGCCAAACAGGAGGTTAAAGGGACTGACTCTCCAAGTCGGGAGAGTGTTAGTAAAGCGTCTGGAATGTTGCACCCGAGTACCAGGGTACGAAAACTGAGACATATTTGAACACGTCTCCCGATCACATGGTTGATCATACTCTAGGTTCCACATGCATGTTTTAGCTGAAGGAAGAATACCTTAAACCTGGGTAGTTGAAACCCGTGGAATGGGTACCATGCAATATGACTTCAAAGGGTCTTCATTTGCTCACCGAACCTCTCCAATCCTATCACTGCTGCGTTTATGTCCCTGTACACATGCTTGATTCTCTTTCGGAGACATAGCAATCCATAGGTTTTAAGATACTTAAGAGTCAGGTACATTCTTAGGCGTTTAATATGCGGTGTTGAGTCCATTTCGTTGAGCAAGGAGTAGCTCTTGTCTATTCCATATTTGGCTTAAGGAACTTTATCTGTGCTCACTTCAATCTCTGGTTTTATGCAGCACCCCAACTCACCTTTACCCTTAAACAAGCATAAGTTGGTTTTCTAAATTTGAGACCCTGTTCTGTTCTGTAATTCAGTTCCTGTGTAGCCAAGTTTACATTCCGTGTATTACTGATATCTTATGATGTTTCTTTTTCTGTGTGACTTATTTCAGTTAGAATCATCGTACCTGAATCCACTCATTGTGCTGCTACGGGCCTGATGGCATAGATTTCACTGCTGAGTGATACTGCATTGTACGTAAGTACCACAAGTTCTTTATCCATTTTTCACTTTCTGTGATATTGAACTTGTACGGTAAACGAGGTTCTTGTAAACAGAGGCGTCCCAAACATTGGGGTGGCTGTGTCTTTTTGATTTTAATTTCCCTAAGCTATAGGACCATAAGTGGAAGTGCCCTAGGCTCTGTTGCTTTGTTTTTTAGATGTTTCAGGAAACACCATACACTTCTCCCGAGTGTCTGTTGGCAGTTTACATCCCGCCCATCAGCATAACAAGGCTCCCAGTTCTCCATGGCCTGTCCTGCCTTTCTGGATTTTACACTTTTTTCAGATGGCCCTTTTGACCGGGGGGAAGTGAGACTTCATTGTAGTGCAGATTTCCTTTGCAAGCTTGCTTGGTTGGCCAAAAAGGGCGTATGCGTTCTTTCCTGAATATATTCAGGAAAAAACGCATACGCCCTTTTTGGCCAAGTGCATCATTGTGGACGTTCTGCCTCTTTTCCTATGCTTTCAATGCAATTCCAGTCTACCTCCTGAAATCGGTTTCCTGCAATTCTGCCCCGCTTTCAAGTCCTCTTGGCAGCCTTACTTCAGTATATTTTTGGACGATAGTTTTCATTTATAACTCTGCAGGTTTGTGAATTACAGTGCCCCTGAGCTCCTTTCTTCAACTCGTTTTCTTGTGAGCTGGCCGCAACACCGCAGGATGGCTTCAGGCCCTAATCTGGTTCCGGCACGGCACGCTGAGCCTTTGGTTATTTCCTCTTCCTGGTGGGAAATGAGAGTTAAATTTGCCCGTCCAGACACCTCCAGCTAGTCTCTCATTGGTTCTCGCTATTCCTGTTCATCTTCCGCAGAAATTGCAAACTGGGCCAAACAGGAGGTTAAAGGGACTGACTCTCCAAGTCGGGAGAGTGTTAGTAAAGCGTCTGGAATGTTGCACCCGAGTACCAGGGTACGAAAACTGAGACATATTTGAACACGTCTCCCGATCACATGGTTGATCATACTCTAGGTTCCACATGCATGTTTTAGCTGAAGGAAGAATACCTTAAACCTGGGTAGTTGAAACCCGTGGAATGGGTACCATGCAATATGACTTCAAAGGGTCTTCATTTGCTCACCGAACCTCTCCAATCCTATCACTGCTGCGTTTATGTCCCTGTACACATGCTTGATTCTCTTTCGGAGACATAGCAATCCATAGGTTTTAAGATACTTAAGAGTCAGGTACATTCTTAGGCGTTTAATATGCGGTGTTGAGTCCATTTCGTTGAGCAAGGAGTAGCTCTTGTCTATTCCATATTTGGCTTAAGGAACTTTATCTGTGCTCATTTCAATCTCTGGTTTTATGCAGCACCCCAACTCACCTTTACCCTTAAACAAGCATAAGTTGGTTTTCTAAATTTGAGACCCTGTTCTGTTCTGTAATTCAGTTCCTGTGTAGCCAAGTTTACATTCCGTGTATTACTGATATCTTATGATGTTTCTTTTTCTGTGTGACTTATTTCAGTTAGAATCATCGTACCTGAATCCACTCATTGTGCTGCTACGGGCCTGATGGCATAGATTTCACTGCTGAGTGATACTGCATTGTATGTAAGTACCACAAGTTCTTTATCCATTTTTCACTTTCTGTGATATTGAACTTGTACGGTAAACGAGGTTCTTGTAAACAGAGGCGTCCCAAACATTGGGGTGGCTGTGTCTTTTTGATTTTAATTTCCCTAAGCTATAGGACCATAAGTGGAAGTGCCCTAGGCTCTGTTGCTTTGTTTTTTAGATGTTTCAGGAAACACCATACACTTCTCCCGAGTGTCTGTTGGCAGTTTACATCCCGCCCATCAGCATAACAAGGCTCCCAGTTCTCCATGGCCTGTCCTGCCTTTCTGGATTTTACACTTTTTTCAGATGGCCCTTTTGACCGGGGGGAAGTGAGACTTCATTGTAGTGCAGATTTCCTTTGCAAGCTTGCTTGGTTGGCCAAAAAGGGCGTATGCGTTTTTTCCTGAATATATTCAGGAAAAAACGCATACGCCCTTTTTGGCCAAGTGCATCATTGTGGACGTTCTGCCTCTTTTCCTATGCTTTCAATGCAATTCCAGTCTACCTCCTGAAATCGGTTTCCTGCAATTCTGCCCCGCTTTCAAGTCCTCTTGGCAGCCTTACTTCAGTATATTTTTGGACGATAGTTGTCATTTATAACTCTGCAGGTTTGTGAATTACAGTGCCCCTGAGCTCCTTTCTTCAACTCGTTTTCTTGTGAGCTGGCCGCAACACCGCAGGATGGCTTCAGGCCCTAATCTGGTTCCGGCACGGCACGCTGAGCCTTTGGTTATTTCCTCTTCCTGGTGGGAAATGAGAGTTAAATTTGCCCGTCCAGACACCTCCAGCTAGTCTCTCATTGGTTCTCGCTATTCCTGTTCATCTTCCGCAGAAATTGCAAACTGGGCCAAACAGGAGGTTAAAGGGACTGACTCTCCAAGTCGGGAGAGTGTTAGTAAAGCGTCTGGAATGTTGCACCCGAGTACCAGGGTACGAAAACTGAGACATATTTGAACACGTCTCCCGATCACATGGTTGATCATACTCTAGGTTCCACATGCATGTTTTAGCTGAAGGAAGAATACCTTAAACCTGGGTAGTTGAAACCTGTGGAATGGGTACCATGCAATATGACTTCAAAGGGTCTTCATTTGCTCACCGAACCTCTCCAATCCTATCACTGCTGCGTTTATGTCCCTGTACACATGCTTGATTCTCTTTCGGAGACATAGCAATCCATAGGTTTTAAGATACTTAAGAGTCAGGTACATTCTTAGGCGTTTAATATGCGGTGTTGAGTCCATTTCGTTGAGCAAGGAGTAGCTCTTGTCTATTCCATATTTGGCTTAAGGAACTTTATCTGTGCTCATTTCAATCTCTGGTTTTATGCAGCACCCCAACTCACCTTTACCCTTAAACAAGCATAAGTTGGTTTTCTAAATTTGAGACCCTGTTCTGTTCTGTAATTCAGTTCCTGTGTAGCCAAGTTTACATTCCGTGTATTACTGATATCTTATGATGTTTCTTTTTCTGTGTGACTTATTTCAGTTAGAATCATCGTACCTGAATCCACTCATTGTGCTGCTACGGGCCTGATGGCATAGATTTCACTGCTGAGTGATACTGCATTGTACGTAAGTACCACAAGTTCTTTATCCATTTTTCACTTTCTGTGATATTGAACTTGTACGGTAAACGAGGTTCTTGTAAACAGAGGCGTCCCAAACATTGAGGTGGCTGTGTCTTTTTGATTTTAATTTCCCTAAGCTATAGGACCATAAGTGGAAGTGCCCTAGGCTCTGTTGCTTTGTTTTTTAGATGTTTCAGGAAACACCATACACTTCTCCCGAGTGTCTGTTGGCAGTTTACATCCCGCCCATCAGCATAACAAGGCTCCCAGTTCTCCATGGCCTGTCCTGCCTTTCTGGATTTTACACTTTTTTCAGATGGCCCTTTTGACCGGGGGGAAGTGAGACTTCATTGTCGTGCAGATTTCCTTTGCAAGCTTGCTTGGTTGGCCAAAAAGGGCGTATGCGTTTTTTCCTGAATATATTCAGGAAAAAACGCATACGCCCTTTTTGGCCAAGTGCATCATTGTGGACGTTCTGCCTCTTTTCCTATGCTTTCAATGCAATTCCAGTCTACCTCCTGAAATCGGTTTCCTGCAATTCTGCCCCGCTTTCAAGTCCTCTTGGCAGCCTTACTTCAGTATATTTTTGGACGATAGTTGTCATTTATAACTCTGCAGGTTTGTGAATTACAGTGCCCCTGAGCTCCTTTCTTCAACTCGTTTTCTTGTGAGCTGGCCGCAACACCGCAGGATGGCTTCAGGCCCTAATCTGGTTCCGACACGGCACGCTGAGCCTTTGGTTATTTCCTCTTCCTGGTGGGAAATGAGAGTTAAATTTGCCCGTCCAGACACCTCCAGCTAGTCTCTCATTGGTTCTCGCTATTCCTGTTCATCTTCCGCAGAAATTGCAAACTGGGCCAAACAGGAGGTTAAAGGGACTGACTCTCCAAGTCGGGAGAGTGTTAGTAAAGCGTCTGGAATGTTGCACCCGAGTACCAGGGTACGAAAACTGAGACATATTTGAACACGTCTCCCGATCACATGGTTGATCATACTCTAGGTTCCACATGCATGTTTTAGCTGAAGGAAGAATACCTTAAACCTGGGTAGTTGAAACCTGTGGAATGGGTACCATGCAATATGACTTCAAAGGGTCTTCATTTGCTCACCGAACCTCTCCAATCCTATCACTGCTGCGTTTATGTCCCTGTACACATGCTTGATTCTCTTTCGGAGACATAGCAATCCATACGTTTTAAGATACTTAAGAGTCAGGTACATTCTTAGGCGTTTAATATGCGGTGTTGAGTCCATTTCGTTGAGCAAGGAGTAGCTCTTGTCTATTCCATATTTGGCTTAAGGAACTTTATCTGTGCTCATTTCAATCTCTGGTTTTATGCAGCACCCCAACTCACCTTTACCCTTAAACAAGCATAAGTTGGTTTTCTAAATTTGAGACCCTGTTCTGTTCTGTAATTCAGTTCCTGTGTAGCCAAGTTTACATTCCGTGTATTACTGATATCTTATGATGTTTCTTTTTCTGTGTGACTTATTTCAGTTAGAATCATCGTACCTGAATCCACTCATTGTGCTGCTACGGGCCTGATGACATAGATTTCACTGCTGAGTGATACTGCATTGTACGTAAGTACCACAAGTTCTTTATCCATTTTTCACTTTCTGTGATATTGAACTTGTACGGTAAACGAGGTTCTTGTAAACAGAGGCGTCCCAAACTTTGGGGTGGCTGTGTCTTTTTGATTTTAATTTCCCTAAGCTATAGGACCATAAGTGGAAGTGCCCTAGGCTCTGTTGCTTTGTTTTTTAGATGTTTCAGGAAACACCATACATTTCTCCCGAGTGTCTGTTGGCAGTTTACATCCCGCCCATCAGCATAACAAGGCTCCCAGTTCTCCATGGCCTGTCCTGCCTTTCTGGATTTTACACTTTTTTCAGATGGCCCTTTTGACCGGGGGGAAGTGAGACTTCATTGTAGTGCAGATTTCCTTTGCAAGCTTGCTTGGTTGGCCAAAAAGGGCGTATGCGTTCTTTCCTGAATATATTCAGGAAAAAACGCATACGCCCTTTTTGGCCAAGTGCATCATTGTGGACGTTCTGCCTCTTTTCCTATGCTTTCAATGCAATTCCAGTCTACCTCCTGAAATCGGTTTCCTGCAATTCTGCCCCGCTTTCAAGTCCTCTTGGCAGCCTTACTTCAGTATATTTTTGGACGATAGTTTTCATTTATAACTCTGCAGGTTTGTGAATTACAGTGCCCCTGAGCTCCTTTCTTCAACTCGTTTTCTTGTGAGCTGGCCGCAACACCGCAGGATGGCTTCAGGCCCTAATCTGGTTCCGACACGGCACGCTGAGCCTTTGGTTATTTCCTCTTCCTGGTGGGAAATGAGAGTTAAATTTGCCCGTCCAGACATCTCCAGCTAGTCTCTCATTGGTTCTCGCTATTCCTGTTCATCTTCCGCAGAAATTGCAAACTGGGCCAAACAGGAGGTTAAAGGGACTGACTCTCCAAGTCGGGAGAGTGTTAGTAAAGCGTCTGGAATGTTGCACCCGAGTACCAGGGTACAAAAACTGAGACATATTTGAACACGTCTCCCGATCACATGGTTGATCATACTCTAGGTTCCACATGCATGTTTTAGCTGAAGGAAGAATACCTTAAACCTGGGTAGTTGAAACCCGTGGAATGGGTACCATGCAATATGACTTCAAAGGGTCTTCATTTGCTCACCGAACCTCTCCAATCCTATCACTGCTGCGTTTATGTCCCTGTACACATGCTTGATTCTCTTTCGGAGACATAGCAATCCATAGGTTTTAAGATACTTAAGAGTCAGGTACATTCTTAGGCGTTTAATATGCGGTGTTGAGTCCATTTCGTTGAGCAAGGAGTAGCTCTTGTCTATTCCATATTTGGCTTAAGGAACTTTATCTGTGCTCATTTCAATCTCTGGTTTTATGCAGCACCCCAACTCACCTTTACCCTTAAACAAGCATAAGTTGGTTTTCTAAATTTGAGACCCTGTTCTGTTCTGTAATTCAGTTCCTGTGTAGCCAAGTTTACATTCCGTGTATTACTGATATCTTATGATGTTTCTTTTTCTGTGTGACTTATTTCAGTTAGAATCATCGTACCTGAATCCACTCATTGTGCTGCTACGGGCCTGATGGCATAGATTTCACTGCTGAGTGATACTGCATTGTACGTAAGTACCACAAGTTCTTTATCCATTTTTCACTTTCTGTGATATTGAACTTGTACGGTAAACGAGGTTCTTGTAAACAGAGGCGTCCCAAACATTGGGGTGGCTGTGTCTTTTTGATTTTAATTTCCCTAAGCTATAGGACCATAAGTGGAAGTGCCCTAGGCTCTGTTGCTTTGTTTTTTAGATGTTTCAGGAAACACCATACACTTCTCCCGAGTGTCTGTTGGCAGTTTACATCCCGCCCATCAGCATAACAAGGCTCCCAGTTCTCCATGGCCTGTCCTGCCTTTCTGGATTTTACACTTTTTTCAGATGGCCCTTTTGACCGGGGGGAAGTGAGACTTCATTGTAGTGCAGATTTCCTTTGCAAGCTTGCTTGGTTGGCCAAAAAGGGCGTATGCGTTTTTTCCTGAATATATTCAGGAAAAAACGCATACGCCCTTTTTGGCCAAGTGCATCATTGTGGACGTTCGGCCTCTTTTCCTATGCTTTCAATGCAATTCCAGTCTACCTCCTGAAATCGGTTTCCTGCAATTCTGCCCCGCTTTCAAGTCCTCTTGGCAGCCTTACTTCAGTATATTTTTGGACGATAGTTGTCATTTATAACTCTGCAGGTTTGTGAATTACAGTGCCCCTGAGCTCCTTTCTTCAACTCGTTTTCTTGTGAGCTGGCCGCAACACCGCAGGATGGCTTCAGGCCCTAATCTGGTTCCGGCACGGCACGCTGAGCCTTTGGTTATTTCCTCTTCCTGGTGGGAAATGAGAGTTAAATTTGCCCGTCCAGACACCTCCAGCTAGTCTCTCATTGGTTCTCGCTATTCCTGTTCATCTTCCGCAGAAATTGCAAACTGGGCCAAACAGGAGGTTAAAGGGACTGACTCTCCAAGTCGGGAGAGTGTTAGTAAAGCGTCTGGAATGTTGCACCCGAGTACCAGGGTACGAAAACTGAGACATATTTGAACACGTCTCCCGATCACATGGTTGATCATACTCTAGGTTCCACATGCATGTTTTAGCTGAAGGAAGAATACCTTAAACCTGGGTAGTTGAAACCCGTGGAATGGGTACCATGCAATATGACTTCAAAGGGTCTTCATTTGCTCACCGAACCTCTCCAATCCTATCACTGCTGCGTTTATGTCCCTGTACACATGCTTGATTCTCTTTCGGAGACATAGCAATCCATAGGTTTTAAGATACTTAAGAGTCAGGTACATTCTTAGGCGTTTAATATGCGGTGTTGAGTCCATTTCGTTGAGCAAGGAGTAGCTCTTGTCTATTCCATATTTGGCTTAAGGAACTTTATCTGTGCTCATTTCAATCTCTGGTTTTATGCAGCACCCCAACTCACCTTTACCCTTAAACAAGCATAAGTTGGTTTTCTAAATTTGAGACCCTGTTCTGTTCTGTAATTCAGTTCCTGTGTAGCCAAGTTTACATTCCGTGTATTACTGATATCTTATGATGTTTCTTTTTCTGTGTGACTTATTTCAGTTAGAATCATCGTACCTGAATCCACTCATTGTGCTGCTACGGGCCTGATGGCATAGATTTCACTGCTGAGTGATACTGCATTGTACGTAAGTACCACAAGTTCTTTATCCATTTTTCACTTTCTGTGATATTGAACTTGTACGGTAAACGAGGTTCTTGTAAACAGAGGCGTCCCAAACTTTGGGGTGGCTGTGTCTTTTTGATTTTAATTTCCCTAAGCTATAGGACCATAAGTGGAAGTGGCCTAGGCTCTGTTGCTTTGTTTTTTAGATGTTTCAGGAAACACCATACACTTCTCCCGAGTGTCTGTTGGCAGTTTACATCCCGCCCATCAGCATAACAAGGCTCCCAGTTCTCCATGGCCTGTCCTGCCTTTCTGGATTTTACACTTTTTTCAGATGGCCCTTTTGACCGGGGGGAAGTGAGACTTCATTGTAGTGCAGATTTCCTTTGCAAGCTTGCTTGGTTGGCCAAAAAGGGCGTATGCGTTTTTTCCTGAATATATTCAGGAAAAAACGCATACGCCCTTTTTGGCCAAGTGCATCATTGTGGACGTTCGGCCTCTTTTCCTATGCTTTCAATGCAATTCCAGTCTACCTCCTGAAATCGGTTTCCTGCAATTCTGCCCCGCTTTCAAGTCCTCTTGGCAGCCTTACTTCAGTATATTTTTGGACGATAGTTGTCATTTATAACTCTGCAGGTTTGTGAATTACAGTGCCCCTGAGCTCCTTTCTTCAACTCGTTTTCTTGTGAGCTGGCCGCAACACCGCAGGATGGCTTCAGGCCCTAATCTGGTTCCGGCACGGCACGCTGAGCCTTTGGTTATTTCCTCTTCCTGGTGGGAAATGAGAGTTAAATTTGCCCGTCCAGACACCTCCAGCTAGTCTCTCATTGGTTCTCGCTATTCCTGTTCATCTTCCGCAGAAATTGCAAACTGGGCCAAACAGGAGGTTAAAGGGACTGACTCTCCAAGTCGGGAGAGTGTTAGTAAAGCGTCTGGAATGTTGCACCCGAGTACCAGGGTACGAAAACTGAGACATATTTGAACACGTCTCCCGATCACATGGTTGATCATACTCTAGGTTCCACATGCATGTTTTAGCTGAAGGAAGAATACCTTAAACCTGGGTAGTTGAAACCCGTGGAATGGGTACCATGCAATATGACTTCAAAGGGTCTTCATTTGCTCACCGAACCTCTCCAATCCTATCACTGCTGCGTTTATGTCCCTGTACACATGCTTGATTCTCTTTCGGAGACATAGCAATCCATAGGTTTTAAGATACTTAAGAGTCAGGTACATTCTTAGGCGTTTAATATGCGGTGTTGAGTCCATTTCGTTGAGCAAGGAGTAGCTCTTGTCTATTCCATATTTGGCTTAAGGAACTTTATCTGTGCTCATTTCAATCTCTGGTTTTATGCAGCACCCCAACTCACCTTTACCCTTAAACAAGCATAAGTTGGTTTTCTAAATTTGAGACCCTGTTCTGTTCTGTAATTCAGTTCCTGTGTAGCCAAGTTTACATTCCGTGTATTACTGATATCTTATGATGTTTCTTTTTCTGTGTGACTTATTTCAGTTAGAATCATCGTACCTGAATCCACTCATTGTGCTGCTACGGGCCTGATGGCATAGATTTCACTGCTGAGTGATACTGCATTGTACGTAAGTACCACAAGTTCTTTATCCATTTTTCACTTTCTGTGATATTGAACTTGTACGGTAAACGAGGTTCTTGTAAACAGAGGCGTCCCAAACTTTGGGGTGGCTGTGTCTTTTTGATTTTAATTTCCCTAAGCTATAGGACCATAAGTGGAAGTGGCCTAGGCTCTGTTGCTTTGTTTTTTAGATGTTTCAGGAAACACCATACACTTCTCCCGAGTGTCTGTTGGCAGTTTACATCCCGCCCATCAGCATAACAAGGCTCCCAGTTCTCCATGGCCTGTCCTGCCTTTCTGGATTTTACACATTTTTCAGATGGCCCTTTTGACCGGGGGGAAGTGAGACTTCATTGTAGTGCAGATTTCCTTTGCAAGCTTGCTTGGTTGGCCAAAAAGGGCGTATGCGTTCTTTCCTGAATATATTCAGGAAAAAACGCATACGCCCTTTTTGGCCAAGTGCATCATTGTGGACGTTCTGCCTCTTTTCCTATGCTTTCAATGCAATTCCAGTCTACCTCCTGAAATCGGTTTCCTGCAATTCTGCCCCGCTTTCAAGTCCTCTTGGCAGCCTTACTTCAGTATATTTTTGGACGATAGTTGTCACTTATAACTCTGCAGGTTTGTGAATTACAGTGCCCCTGAGCTCCTTTCTTCAACTCGTTTTCTTGTGAGCTGGCCGCAACACCGCAGGATGGCTTCAGGCCCTAATCTGGTTCCGGCACGGCACGCTGAGCCTTTGGTTCTTTCCTCTTCCTGGTGGGAAATGAGAGTTAAATTTGCCCGTCCAGACACCTCCAGCTAGTCTCTCATTGGTTCTCGCTATTCCTGTTCATCTTCCGCAGAAATTGCAAACTGGGCCAAACAGGAGGTTAAAGGGACTGACTCTCCAAGTCGGGAGAGTGTTAGTAAAGCGTCTGGAATGTTGCACCCGAGTACCAGGGTACAAAAACTGAGACATATTTGAACACGTCTCCCGATCACATGGTTGATCATACTCTAGGTTCCACATGCATGTTTTAGCTGAAGGAAGAATACCTTAAACCTGGGTAGTTGAAACCCGTGGAATGGGTACCATGCAATATGACTTCAAAGGGTCTTCATTTGCTCACCGAACCTCTCCAATCCTATCACTGCTGCGTTTATGTCCCTGTACACATGCTTGATTCTCTTTCGGAGACATAGCAATCCATAGGTTTTAAGATACTTAAGAGTCAGGTACATTCTTAGGCGTTTAATATGCGGTGTTGAGTCCATTTCGTTGAGCAAGGAGTAGCTCTTGTCTATTCCATATTTGGCTTAAGGAACTTTATCTGTGCTCATTTCAATCTCTGGTTTTATGCAGCACCCCAACTCACCTTTACCCTTAAACAAGCATAAGTTGGTTTTCTAAATTTGAGACCCTGTTCTGTTCTGTAATTCAGTTCCTGTGTAGCCAAGTTTACATTCCGTGTATTACTGATATCTTATGATGTTTCTTTTTCTGTGTGACTTATTTCAGTTAGAATCATCGTACCTGAATCCACTCATTGTGCTGCTACGGGCCTGATGGCATAGATTTCACTGCTGAGTGATACTGCATTGTACGTAAGTACCACAAGTTCTTTATCCATTTTTCACTTTCTGTGATATTGAACTTGTACGGTAAACGAGGTTCTTGTAAACAGAGGCGTCCCAAACTTTGGGGTGGCTGTGTCTTTTTGATTTTAATTTCCCTAAGCTATAGGACCATAAGTGGAAGTGGCCTAGGCTCTGTTGCTTTGTTTTTTAGATGTTTCAGGAAACACCATACACTTCTCCCGAGTGTCTGTTGGCAGTTTACATCCCGCCCATCAGCATAACAAGGCTCCCAGTTCTCCATGGCCTGTCCTGCCTTTCTGGATTTTACACATTTTTCAGATGGCCCTTTTGACCGGGGGGAAGTGAGACTTCATTGTAGTGCAGATTTCCTTTGCAAGCTTGCTTGGTTGGCCAAAAAGGGCGTATGTGTTCTTTCCTGAATATATTCAGGAAAGAACGCATACGCCCTTTTTGGCCAAGTGCATCATTGTGGACGTTCTGCCTCTTTTCCTATGCTTTCAATGCAATTCCAGTCTACCTCCTGAAATCGGTTTTCCTGCAATTCTGCCCCGCTTTCAAGTCCTCTTGGCAGCCTTACTTCAGTATATTTTTGGACGATAGTTGTCACTTATAACTCTGCAGGTTTGTGAATTACAGTGCCCCTGAGCTCCTTTCTTCAACTCGTTTTCTTGTGAGCTGGCCGCAACACCGCAGGATGGCTTCAGGCCCTAATCTGGTTCCGGCACGGCACGCTGAGCCTTTGGTTATTTCCTCTTCCTGGTGGGAAATGAGAGTTAAATTTGCCCGTCCAGACACCTCCAGCTAGTCTCTCATTGGTTCTCGCTATTCCTGTTCATCTTCCGCAGAAATTGCAAACTGGGCCAAACAGGAGGTTAAAGGGACTGACTCTCCAAGTCGGGAGAGTGTTAGTAAAGCGTCTGGAATGTTGCACCCGAGTACCAGGGTACGAAAACTGAGACATATTTGAACACGTCTCCCGATCACATGGTTGATCATACTCTAGGTTCCACATGCATGTTTTAGCTGAAGGAAGAATACCTTAAACCTGGGTAGTTGAAACCCGTGGAATGGGTACCATGCAATATGACTTCAAAGGGTCTTCATTTGCTCACCGAACCTCTCCAATCCTATCACTGCTGCGTTTATGTCCCTGTACACATGCTTGATTCTCTTTCGGAGACATAGCAATCCATAGGTTTTAAGATACTTAAGAGTCAGGTACATTCTTAGGCGTTTAATATGCGGTGTTGAGTCCATTTCGTTGAGCAAGGAGTAGCTCTTGTCTATTCCATATTTGGCTTAAGGAACTTTATCTGTGCTCATTTCAATCTCTGGTTTTATGCAGCACCCCAACTCACCTTTACCCTTAAACAAGCATAAGTTGGTTTTCTAAATTTGAGACCCTGTTCTGTTCTGTAATTCAGTTCCTGTGTAGCCAAGTTTACATTCCGTGTATTACTGATATCTTATGATGTTTCTTTTTCTGTGTGACTTATTTCAGTTAGAATCATCGTACCTGAATCCACTCATTGTGCTGCTACGGGCCTGATGGCATAGATTTCACTGCTGAGTGATACTGCATTGTACGTAAGTACCACAAGTTCTTTATCCATTTTTCACTTTCTGTGATATTGAACTTGTACGGTAAATGAGGTTCTTGTAAACAGAGGCGTCCCAAACTTTGGGGTGGCTGTGTCTTTTTGATTTTAATTTCCCTAAGCTATAAGACCATAAGTGGAAGTGGCCTAGGCTCTGTTGCTTTGTTTTTTAGATGTTTCAGGAAACACCATACACTTCTCCCGAGTGTCTGTTGGCAGTTTACATCCCGCCCATCAGCATAACAAGGCTCCCAGTTCTCCATGGCCTGTCCTGCCTTTCTGGATTTTACACTTTTTTCAGATGGCCCTTTTGACCGGGGGGAAGTGAGACTTCATTGTAGTGCAGATTTCCTTTGCAAGCTTGCTTGGTTGGCCAAAAAGGGCGTATGCGTTCTTTCCTGAATATATTCAGGAAAAAACGCATACGCCCTTTTTGGCCAAGTGCATCATTGTGGACGTTCTGCCTCTTTTCCTATGCTTTCAATGCAATTCCAGTCTACCTCCTGCAATCGGTTTCCTGCAATTCTGCCCCGCTTTCAAGTCCTCTTGGCAGCCTTACTTCAGTATATTTTTGGACGATAGTTGTCACTTATAACTCTGCAGGTTTGTGAATTACAGTGCCCCTGAGCTCCTTTCTTCAACTCGTTTTCTTGTGAGCTGGCCGCAACACCGCAGGATGGCTTCAGGCCCTAATCTGGTTCCGGCACGGCACGCTGAGCCTTTGGTTATTTCCTCTTCCTGGTGGGAAATGAGAGTTAAATTTGCCCGTCCAGACACCTCTAGCTAGTCTCTCATTGGTTCTCGCTATTCCTGTTCATCTTCCGCAGAAATTGCAAACTGGGCCAAACAGGAGGTTAAAGGGACTGACTCTCCAAGTCGGGAGAGTGTTAGTAAAGCGTCTGGAATGTTGCACCCGAGTACCAGGGTACGAAAACTGAGACATATTTGAACACGTCTCCCGATCACATGGTTGATCATACTCTAGGTTCCACATGCATGTTTTAGCTGAAGGAAGAATACCTTAAACCTGGGTAGTTGAAACCCGTGGAATGGGTACCATGCAATATGACTTCAAAGGGTCTTCATTTGCTCACCGAACCTCTCCAATCCTATCACTGCTGCGTTTATGTCCCTGTACACATGCTTGATTCTCTTTCGGAGACATAGCAATCCATAGGTTTTAAGATACTTAAGAGTCAGGTACATTCTTAGGCGTTTAATATGCGGTGTTGAGTCCATTTCGTTGAGCAAGGAGTAGCTCTTGTCTATTCCATATTTGGCTTAAGGAACTTTATCTGTGCTCATTTCAATCTCTGGTTTTATGCAGCACCCCAACTCACCTTTACCCTTAAACAAGCATAAGTTGGTTTTCTAAATTTGAGACCCTGTTCTGTTCTGTAATTCAGTTCCTGTGTAGCCAAGTTTACATTCCGTGTATTACTGATATCTTATGATGTTTCTTTTTCTGTGTGACTTATTTCAGTTAGAATCATCGTACCTGAATCCACTCATTGTGCTGCTACGGGCCTGATGACATAGATTTCACTGCTGAGTGATACTGCATTGTACGTAAGTACCACAAGTTCTTTATCCATTTTTTAACTTTCTGTGATATTGAACTTGTACGGTAAACGAGGTTCTTGTAAACAGAGGCGTCCCAAACTTTGGGGTGGCT
This sequence comes from Globicephala melas, assembly GCF_963455315.2. NCBI lineage: Eukaryota > Metazoa > Chordata > Mammalia > Artiodactyla > Delphinidae > Globicephala > Globicephala melas. The sequence goes on from NW_027207738.1 coordinate 69,363, forward strand.
GTGTCTTTTTGATTTTAATTTCCCTAAGCTATAGGACCATAAGTGGAAGTGGCCTAGGCTCTGTTGCTTTGTTTTTTAGATGTTTCAGGAAACACCATACACTTCTCCCGAGTGTCTGTTGGCAGTTTACATCCCGCCCATCAGCATAACAAGGCTCCCAGTTCTCCATGGCCTGTCCTGCCTTTCTGGATTTTACACTTTTTTCAGATGGCCCTTTTGACCGGGGGGAAGTGAGACTTCATTGTCGTGCAGATTTCCTTTGCAAGCTTGCTTGGTTGGCCAAAAAGGGCGTATGCGTTCTTTCCTGAATATATTCAGGAAAAAACGCATACGCCCTTTTTGGCCAAGTGCATCATTGTGGACGTTCTGCCTCTTTTCCTATGCTTTCAATGCAATTCCAGTCTACCTCCTGAAATCGGTTTCCTGCAATTCTGCCCCGCTTTCAAGTCCTCTTGGCAGCCTTACTTCAGTATATTTTTGGACGATAGTTTTCATTTATAACTCTGCAGGTTTGTGAATTACAGTGCCCCTGAGCTCCTTTCTTCAACTCGTTTTCTTGTGAGCTGGCCGCAACACCGCAGGATGGCTTCAGGCCCTAATCTGGTTCCGGCACGGCACGCTGAGCCTTTGGTTATTTCCTCTTCCTGGTGGGAAATGAGAGTTAAATTTGCCCGTCCAGACACCTCCAGCTAGTCTCTCATTGGTTCTCGCTATTCCTGTTCATCTTCCGCAGAAATTGCAAACTGGGCCAAACAGGAGGTTAAAGGGACTGACTCTCCAAGTCGGGAGAGTGTTAGTAAAGCGTCTGGAATGTTGCACCCGAGTACCAGGGTACAAAAACTGAGACATATTTGAACACGTCTCCCGATCACATGGTTGATCATACTCTAGGTTCCACATGCATGTTTTAGCTGAAGGAAGAATACCTTAAACCTGGGTAGTTGAAACCCGTGGAATGGGTACCATGCAATATGACTTCAAAGGGTCTTCATTTGCTCACCGAACCTCTCCAATCCTATCACTGCTGCGTTTATGTCCCTGTACACATGCTTGATTCTCTTTCGGAGACATAGCAATCCATAGGTTTTAAGATACTTAAGAGTCAGGTACATTCTTAGGCGTTTAATATGCGGTGTTGAGTCCATTTCGTTGAGCAAGGAGTAGCTCTTGTCTATTCCATATTTGGCTTAAGGAACTTTATCTGTGCTCATTTCAATCTCTGGTTTTATGCAGCACCCCAACTCACCTTTACCCTTAAACAAGCATAAGTTGGTTTTCTAAATTTGAGACCCTGTTCTGTTCTGTAATTCAGTTCCTGTGTAGCCAAGTTTACATTCCGTGTATTACTGATATCTTATGATGTTTCTTTTTCTGTGTGACTTATTTCAGTTAGAATCATCGTACCTGAATCCACTCATTGTGCTGCTACGGGCCTGATGGCATAGATTTCACTGCTGAGTGATACTGCATTGTACGTAAGTACCACAAGTTCTTTATCCATTTTTCACTTTCTGTGATATTGAACTTGTACGGTAAACGAGGTTCTTGTAAACAGAGGCGTCCCAAACATTGGGGTGGCTGTGTCTTTTTGATTTTAATTTCCCTAAGCTATAGGACCATAAGTGGAAGTGCCCTAGGCTCTGTTGCTTTGTTTTTTAGATGTTTCAGGAAACACCATACACTTCTCCCGAGTGTCTGTTGGCAGTTTACATCCCGCCCATCAGCATAACAAGGCTCCCAGTTCTCCATGGCCTGTCCTGCCTTTCTGGATTTTACACTTTTTTCAGATGGCCCTTTTGACCGGGGGGAAGTGAGACTTCATTGTAGTGCAGATTTCCTTTGCAAGCTTGCTTGGTTGGCCAAAAAGGGCGTATGCGTTCTTTCCTGAATATATTCAGGAAAAAACGCATACGCCCTTTTTGGCCAAGTGCATCATTGTGGACGTTCTGCCTCTTTTCCTATGCTTTCAATGCAATTCCAGTCTACCTCCTGAAATCGGTTTCCTGCAATTCTGCCCCGCTTTCAAGTCCTCTTGGCAGCCTTACTTCAGTATATTTTTGGACGATAGTTGTCACTTATAACTCTGCAGGTTTGTGAATTACAGTGCCCCTGAGCTCCTTTCTTCAACTCGTTTTCTTGTGAGCTGGCCGCAACACCGCAGGATGGCTTCAGGCCCTAATCTGGTTCCGGCACGGCACGCTGAGCCTTTGGTTATTTCCTCTTCCTGGTGGGAAATGAGAGTTAAATTTGCCCGTCCAGACACCTCCAGCTAGTCTCTCATTGGTTCTCGCTATTCCTGTTCATCTTCCGCAGAAATTGCAAACTGGGCCAAACAGGAGGTTAAAGGGACTGACTCTCCAAGTCGGGAGAGTGTTAGTAAAGCGTCTGGAATGTTGCACCCGAGTACCAGGGTACGAAAACTGAGACATATTTGAACACGTCTCCCGATCACATGGTTGATCATACTCTAGGTTCCACATGCATGTTTTAGCTGAAGGAAGAATACCTTAAACCTGGGTAGTTGAAACCCGTGGAATGGGTACCATGCAATATGACTTCAAAGGGTCTTCATTTGCTCACCGAACCTCTCCAATCCTATCACTGCTGCGTTTATGTCCCTGTACACATGCTTGATTCTCTTTCGGAGACATAGCAATCCATAGGTTTTAAGATACTTAAGAGTCAGGTACATTCTTAGGCGTTTAATATGCGGTGTTGAGTCCATTTCGTTGAGCAAGGAGTAGCTCTTGTCTATTCCATATTTGGCTTAAGGAACTTTATCTGTGCTCATTTCAATCTCTGGTTTTATGCAGCACCCCAACTCACCTTTACCCTTAAACAAGCATAAGTTGGTTTTCTAAATTTGAGACCCTGTTCTGTTCTGTAATTCAGTTCCTGTGTAGCCAAGTTTACATTCCGTGTATTACTGATATCTTATGATGTTTCTTTTTCTGTGTGACTTATTTCAGTTAGAATCATCGTACCTGAATCCACTCATTGTGCTGCTACGGGCCTGATGACATAGATTTCACTGCTGAGTGATACTGCATTGTACGTAAGTACCACAAGTTCTTTATCCATTTTTTAACTTTCTGTGATATTGAACTTGTACGGTAAAGGAGGTTCTTGTAAACAGAGGCGTCCCAAACTTTGGGGTGGCTGTGTCTTTTTGATTTTAATTTCCCTAAGCTATAGGACCATAAGTGGAAGTGGCCTAGGCTCTGTTGCTTTGTTTTTTAGATGTTTCAGGAAACACCATACACTTCTCCCGAGTGTCTGTTGGCAGTTTACATCCCGCCCATCAGCATAACAAGGCTCCCAGTTCTCCATGGCCTGTCCTGCCTTTCTGGATTTTACACTTTTTTCAGATGGCCCTTTTGACCGGGGGGAAGTGAGACTTCATTGTAGTGCAGATTTCCTTTGCAAGCTTGCTTGGTTGGCCAAAAAGGGCGTATGCGTTCTTTCCTGAATATATTCAGGAAAAAACGCATACGCCCTTTTTGGCCAAGTGCATCATTGTGGACGTTCTGCCTCTTTTCCTATGCTTTCAATGCAATTCCAGTCTACCTCCTGCAATCGGTTTCCTGCAATTCTGCCCCGCTTTCAAGTCCTCTTGGCAGCCTTACTTCAGTATATTTTTGGACGATAGTTGTCACTTATAACTCTGCAGGTTTGTGAATTACAGTGCCCCTGAGCTCCTTTCTTCAACTCGTTTTCTTGTGAGCTGGCCGCAACACCGCAGGATGGCTTCAGGCCCTAATCTGGTTCCGGCACGGCACGCTGAGCCTTTGGTTATTTCCTCTTCCTGGTGGGAAATGAGAGTTAAATTTGCCCGTCCAGACACCTCCAGCTAGTCTCTCATTGGTTCTCACTATTCCTGTTCATCTTCCGCAGAAATTGCAAACTGGGCCAAACAGGAGGTTAAAGGGACTGACTCTCCAAGTCGGGAGAGTGTTAGTAAAGCGTCTGGAATGTTGCACCCGAGTACCAGGGTACGAAAACTGAGACATATTTGAACACGTCTCCCGATCACATGGTTGATCATACTCTAGGTTCCACATGCATGTTTTAGCTGAAGGAAGAATACCTTAAACCTGGGTAGTTGAAACCTGTGGAATGGGTACCATGCAATATGACTTCAAAGGGTCTTCATTTGCTCACCGAACCTCTCCAATCCTATCACTGCTGCGTTTATGTCCCTGTACACATGCTTGATTCTCTTTCGGAGACATAGCAATCCATAGGTTTTAAGATACTTAAGAGTCAGGTACATTCTTAGGCGTTTAATATGCGGTGTTGAGTCCATTTCGTTGAGCAAGGAGTAGCTCTTGTCTATTCCATATTTGGCTTAAGGAACTTTATCTGTGCTCATTTCAATCTCTGGTTTTATGCAGCACCCCAACTCACCTTTACCCTTAAACAAGCATAAGTTGGTTTTCTAAATTTGAGACCCTGTTCTGTTCTGTAATTCAGTTCCTGTGTAGCCAAGTTTACATTCCGTGTATTACTGATATCTTATGATGTTTCTTTTTCTGTGTGACTTATTTCAGTTAGAATCATCGTACCTGAATCCACTCATTGTGCTGCTACGGGCCTGATGACATAGATTTCACTGCTGAGTGATACTGCATTGTACGTAAGTACCACAAGTTCTTTATCCATTTTTTAACTTTCTGTGATATTGAACTTGTACGGTAAACGAGGTTCTTGTAAACAGAGGCGTCCCAAACTTTGGGGTGGCTGTGTCTTTTTGATTTTAATTTCCCTAAGCTATAGGACCATAAGTGGAAGTGGCCTAGGCTCTGTTGCTTTGTTTTTTAGATGTTTCAGGAAACACCATACACTTCTCCCGAGTGTCTGTTGGCAGTTTACATCCCGCCCATCAGCATAACAAGGCTCCCAGTTCTCCATGGCCTGTCCTGCCTTTCTGGATTTTACACTTTTTTCAGATGGCCCTTTTGACCGGGGGGAAGTGAGACTTCATTGTAGTGCAGATTTCCTTTGCAAGCTTGCTTGGTTGGCCAAAAAGGGCGTATGCGTTCTTTCCTGAATATATTCAGGAAAAAACGCATACGCCCTTTTTGGCCAAGTGCATCATTGTGGACGTTCTGCCTCTTTTCCTATGCTTTCAATGCAATTCCAGTCTACCTCCTGAAATCGGTTTCCTGCAATTCTGCCCCGCTTTCAAGTCCTCTTGGCAGCCTTACTTCAGTATATTTTTGGACGATAGTTGTCACTTATAACTCTGCAGGTTTGTGAATTACAGTGCCCCTGAGCTCCTTTCTTCAACTCGTTTTCTTGTGAGCTGGCCGCAACACCGCAGGATGGCTTCAGGCCCTAATCTGGTTCCGGCACGGCACGCTGAGCCTTTGGTTATTTCCTCTTCCTGGTGGGAAATGAGAGTTAAATTTGCCCGTCCAGACACCTCCAGCTAGTCTCTCATTGGTTCTCGCTATTCCTGTTCATCTTCCGCAGAAATTGCAAACTGGGCCAAACAGGAGGTTAAAGGGACTGACTCTCCAAGTCGGGAGAGTGTTAGTAAAGCGTCTGGAATGTTGCACCCGAGTACCAGGGTACGAAAACTGAGACATATTTGAACACGTCTCCCGATCACATGGTTGATCATACTCTAGGTTCCACATGCATGTTTTAGCTGAAGGAAGAATACCTTAAACCTGGGTAGTTGAAACCCGTGGAATGGGTAGCATGCAATATGACTTCAAAGGGTCTTCATTTGCTCACCGAACCTCTCCAATCCTATCACTGCTGCGTTTATGTCCCTGTACACATGCTTGATTCTCTTTCGGAGACATAGCAATCCATAGGTTTTAAGATACTTAAGAGTCAGGTACATTCTTAGGCGTTTAATATGCGGTGTTGAGTCCATTTCGTTGAGCAAGGAGTAGCTCTTGTGTATTCCATATTTGGCTTAAGGAACTTTATCTGTGCTCATTTCAATCTCTGGTTTTATGCAGCACCCCAACTCACCTTTACCCTTAAACAAGCATAAGTTGGTTTTCTAAATTTGAGACCCTGTTCTGTTCTGTAATTCAGTTCCTGTGTAGCCAAGTTTACATTCCGTGTATTACTGATATCTTATGATGTTTCTTTTTCTGTGTGACTTATTTCAGTTAGAATCATCGTACCTGAATCCACTCATTGTGCTGCTACGAGCCTGATGACATAGATTTCACTGCTGAGTGATACTGCATTGTACGTAAGTACCACAAGTTCTTTATCCATTTTTCACTTTCTGTGATATTGAACTTGTACGGTAAACGAGGTTCTTGTAAACAGAGGCGTCCCAAACATTGGGGTGGCTGTGTCTTTTTGATTTTAATTTCCCTAAGCTATAGGACCATAAGTGGAAGTGCCCTAGGCTCTGTTGCTTTGTTTTTTAGATGTTTCAGGAAACACCATACACTTCTCCCGAGTGTCTGTTGGCAATTTACATCCCGCCCATCAGCATAACAAGGCTCCCAGTTCTCCATGGCCTGTCCTGCCTTTCTGGATTTTACACTTGTTTCAGATGGCCCTTTTGACCGGGGGGAAGTGAGACTTCATTGTAGTGCAGATTTCCTTTGCAAGCTTGCTTGGTTGGCCAAAAAGGGCGTATGCGTTTTTTCCTGAATATATTCAGGAAAAAACGCATACGCCCTTTTTGGCCAAGTGCATCATTGTGGACGTTCTGCCTCTTTTCCTATGCTTTCAATGCAATTCCAGTCTACCTCCTGAAATCGGTTTCCTGCAATTCTGCCCCGCTTTCAAGTCCTCTTGGCAGCCTTACTTCAGTATATTTTTGGACGATAGTTGTCATTTATAACTCTGCAGGTTTGTGAATTACAGTGCCCCTGAGCTCCTTTCTTCAACTCGTTTTCTTGTGAGCTGGCCGCAACACCGCAGGATGGCTTCAGGCCCTAATCTGGTTCCGGCACGGCACGCTGAGCCTTTGGTTATTTCCTCTTCCTGGTGGGAAATGAGAGTTAAATTTGCCCGTCCAGACACCTCCAGCTAGTCTCTCATTGGTTCTCGCTATTCCTGTTCATCTTCCGCAGAAATTGCAAACTGGGCCAAACAGGAGGTTAAAGGGACTGACTCTCCAAGTCGGGAGAGTGTTAGTAAAGCGTCTGGAATGTTGCACCCGAGTACCAGGGTACGAAAACTGAGACATATTTGAACACGTCTCCCGATCACATGGTTGATCATACTCTAGGTTCCACATGCATGTTTTAGCTGAAGGAAGAATACCTTAAACCTGGGTAGTTGAAACCCGTGGAATGGGTACCATGCAATATGACTTCAAAGGGTCTTCATTTGCTCACCGAACCTCTCCAATCCTATCACTGCTGCGTTTATGTCCCTGTACACATGCTTGATTCTCTTTCGGAGACATAGCAATCCATAGGTTTTAAGATACTTAAGAGTCAGGTACATTCTTAGGCGTTTAATATGCGGTGTTGAGTCCATTTCGTTGAGCAAGGAGTAGCTCTTGTCTATTCCATATTTGGCTTAAGGAACTTTATCTGTGCTCATTTCAATCTCTGGTTTTATGCAGCACCCCAACTCACCTTTACCCTTAAACAAGCATAAGTTGGTTTTCTAAATTTGAGACCCTGTTCTGTTCTGTAATTCAGTTCCTGTGTAGCCAAGTTTACATTCCGTGTATTACTGATATCTTATGATGTTTCTTTTTCTGTGTGACTTATTTCAGTTAGAATCATCGTACCTGAATCCACTCATTGTGCTGCTACGGGCCTGATGACATAGATTTCACTGCTGAGTGATACTGCATTGTACGTAAGTACCACAAGTTCTTTATGCATTTTTCACTTTCTGTGATATTGAACTTGTACGGTAAACGAGGTTCTTGTAAACAGAGGCGTCCCAAACATTGGGGTGGCTGTGTCTTTTTGATTTTAATTTCCCTAAGCTATAGGACCATAAGTGGAAGTGGCCTAGGCTCTGTTGCTTTGTTTTTTAGATGTTTCAGGAAACACCATACACTTCTCCCGAGTGTCTGTTGGCAGTTTACATCCCGCCCATCAGCATAACAAGGCTCCCAGTTCTCCATGGCCTGTCCTGCCTTTCTGGATTTTACACTTTTTTCAGATGGCCCTTTTGACCGGGGGGAAGTGAGACTTCATTGTAGTGCAGATTTCCTTTGCAAGCTTGCTTGGTTGGCCAAAAAGGGCGTATGCGTTCTTTCCTGAATATATTCAGGAAAAAACGCATACGCCCTTTTTGGCCAAGTGCATCATTGTGGACGTTCTGCCTCTTTTCCTATGCTTTCAATGCAATTCCAGTCTACCTCCTGAAATCGGTTTTCCTGCAATTCTGCCCCGCTTTCAAGTCCTCTTGGCAGCCTTACTTCAGTATATTTTTGGACGATAGTTGTCATTTATAACTCTGCAGGTTTGTGAATTACAGTGCCCCTGAGCTCCTTTCTTCAACTCGTTTTCTTGTGAGCTGGCCGCAACACCGCAGGATGGCTTCAGGCCCTAATCTGGTTCCGGTACGGCACGCTGAGCCTTTGGTTATTTCCTCTTCCTGGTGGGAAATGAGAGTTAAATTTGCCCGTCCAGACACCTCCAGCTAGTCTCTCATTGGTTCTCGCTATTCCTGTTCATCTTCCGCAGAAATTGCAAACTGGGCCAAACAGGAGGTTAAAGGGACTGACTCTCCAAGTCGGGAGAGTGTTAGTAAAGCGTCTGGAATGTTGCACCCGAGTACCAGGGTACGAAAACTGAGACATATTTGAACACGTCTCCCGATCACATGGTTGATCATACTCTAGGTTGCACATGCATGTTTTAGCTGAAGGAAGAATACCTTAAACCTGGGTAGTTGAAACCCGTGGCATGGGTACCATGCAATATGACTTCAAAGGGTCTTCATTTGCTCACCGAACCTCTCCAATCCTATCACTGCTGCGTTTATGTCCCTGTACACATGCTTGATTCTCTTTCGGAGACATAGCAATCCATAGGTTTTAAGATACTTAAGAGTCAGGTACATTCTTAGGCGTTTAATATGCGGTGTTGAGTCCATTTCGTTGAGCAAGGAGTAGCTCTTGTCTATTCCATATTTGGCTTAAGGAACTTTATCTGTGCTCATTTCAATCTCTGGTTTTATGCAGCACCCCAACTCACCTTTACCCTTAAACAAGCATAAGTTGGTTTTCTAAATTTGAGACCCTGTTCTGTTCTGTAATTTAGTTCCTGTGTAGCCAAGTTTACATTCCGTGTATTAGTGATATCTTATGATGTTTCTTTTTCTGTGTGACTTATTTCAGTTAGAATCATCGTACCTGAATCCACTCATTGTGCTGCTACGGGCCTGATGACATAGATTTCACTGCTGAGTGATACTGCATTGTACGTAAGTACCACAAGTTCTTTATCCATTTTTCACTTTCTGTGATATTGAACTTGTACGGTAAACGAGGTTCTTGTAAACAGAGGCGTCCCAAACATTGGGGTGGCTGTATCTTTTTGATTTTAATTTCCCTAAGCTATACGACCATAAGTGGAAGTGCCCTAGGCTCTGTTGCTTTGATTTTTAGATGTTTCAGGAAACACCATACACTTCTCCCGAGTGTCTGTTGGCAATTTACATCCCGCCCATCAGCATAACAAGGCTCCCAGTTCTCCATGGCCTGTCCTGCCTTTCTGGATTTTACACTTTTTTCAGATGGCCCTTTTGACCGGGGGGAAGTGAGACTTCATTGTAGTGCAGATTTCCTTTGCAAGCTTGCTTGGTTGGCCAAAAAGGGCGTATGCGTTCTTTCCTGAATATATTCAGGAAAAAACGCATACGCCCTTTTTGGCCAAGTGCATCATTGTGGACGTTCTGCCTCTTTTCCTATGCTTTCAATGCAATTCCAGTCTACCTCCTGAAATCGGTTTCCTGCAATTCTGCCCCGCTTTCAAGTCCTCTTGGCAGCCTTACTTCAGTATATTTTTGGACGATAGCTGTCATTTATAACTCTGCAGGTTTGTGAATTACAGTGCCCCTGAGCTCCTTTCTTCAACTCGCTTTCTTGTGAGCTGGCCGCAACACCGCAGGATGGCTTCAGGCCCTAATCTGGTTCCGGCACGGCACGCTGAGCCTTTGGTTATTTCCTCTTCCTGGTGGGAAATGAGAGTTAAATTTGCCCGTCCAGACACCTCCAGCTAGTCTCTCATTGGTTCTCGCTATTCCTGTTCATCTTCCGCAGAAATTGCAAACTGGGCCAAACAGGAGGTTAAAGGGACTGACTCTCCAAGTCGGGAGAGTGTTAGTAAAGCGTCTGGAATGTTGCACCCGAGTACCAGGGTACGAAAACTGAGACATATTTGAACACGTCTCCCGATCACATGGTTGATCATACTCTAGGTTCCACATGCATGTTTTAGCTGAAGGAAGAATACCTTAAACCTGGGTAGTTGAAACCCGTGGAATGGGTACCATGCAATATGACTTCAAAGGGTCTTCATTTGCTCACCGAACCTCTCCAATCCTATCACTGCTGCGTTTATGTCCCTGTACACATGCTTGATTCTCTTTCGGAGACATAGCAATCCATAGGTTTTAAGATACTTAAGAGTCGGGTACATTCTTAGGCGTTTAATATGCGGTGTTGAGTCCATTTCGTTGAGCAAGGAGTAGCTCTTGTCTATTCCATATTTGGCTTAAGGAACTTTATCTGTGCTCATTTCAATCTCTGGTTTTATGCAGCACCCCAACTCACCTTTACCCTTAAACAAGCATAAGTTGGTTTTCTAAATTTGAGACCCTGTTCTGTTCTGTAATTCAGTTCCTGTGTAGCCAAGTTTACATTCCGTGTATTACTGATATCTTATGATGTTTCTTTTTCTGTGTGACTTATTTCAGTTAGAATCATCGTACCTGAATCCACTCATTGTGCTGCTACGGGCCTGATGACATAGATTTCACTGCTGAGTGATACTGCATTGTACGTAAGTACCACAAGTTCTTTATCCATTTTTCACTTTCTGTGATATTGAACTTGTACGGTAAACGAGGTTCTTGTAAACAGAGGCGTCCCAAACATTGGGGTGGTGTGTCTTTTTGATTTTAATTTCCCTAAGCTATAGGACCATAAGTGGAAGTGCCCTAGGCTCTGTTGCTTTGTTTTTTAGATGTTTCAGGAAACACCATACACTTCTCCCGAGTGTCAGTTGGCAGTTTACATCCCGCCCATCAGCATATCAAGGCTCCCAGTTCTCCATGGCCTGTCCTGCCTTTCTGGATTTTACACTTTTTTCAGATGGCCCTTTTGACCGGGGGGAAGTGAGACTTCATTGTAGTGCAGATTTCCTTTGCAAGCTTGCTTGGTTGGCCAAAAAGGGCGTATGCGTTTTTTCCTGAATATATTCAAGAAAAAACGCATACGCCCTTTTTGGCCAAGTGCATCATTGTGGACGTTCTGCCTCTTTTCCTATGCTTTCAATGCAATTCCAGTCTACCTCCTGAAATCGGTTTCCTGCAATTCTGCCCCGCTTTCAAGTCCTCTTGGCAGCCTTACTTCAGTATATTTTTGGACGATAGCTGTCATTTATAACTCTGCAGGTTTGTGAATTACAGTGCCCCTGAGCTCCTTTCTTCAACTCGTTTTCTTGTGAGCTGGCCGCAACACCGCAGGATGGCTTCAGGCCCTAATCTGGTTCCGGCACGGCACGCTGAGCCTTTGGTTATTTCCTCTTCCTGGTGGGAAATGAGAGTTAAATTTGCCCGTCCAGACACCTCCAGCTAGTCTCTCATTGGTTCTCGCTATTCCTGTTCATCTTCCGCAGAAATTGCAAACTGGGCCAAACAGGAGGTTAAAGGGACTGACTCTCCAAGTCGGGAGAGTGTTAGTAAAGCGTCTGGAATGTTGCACCCGAGTACCAGGGTACGAAAACTGAGACATATTTGAACACGTCTCCCGATCACATGGTTGATCATACTCTAGGTTGCAGCGGGCCGTTTCCGACCAGCAGAATAACGAGCCGCCACACGCAAGATTCTTCTCGTATCACACTTTATTGGAGCACAGCTTGGTTGAAGAAAGATGGAAGGAAGACCCTACGCAGCAGAATATGGCAGGCTTTATACTGGCCAGAAGGTCCACACAACAGCCCTGGATTGGTGTGTGTCAGTACATGTGACAATATATTGCTACGCCTACAATCCACGGGATGCACGCGTGGCGCCTTACGCGGCACTCCCGGGTAGTGCAAGCAAGATGCAACAATGTAACTTCGCCTTCCTCTGGACCAAGAATCCAGCTCCTTCCTGGCGGCGTCCCACATCTCCCCCTTTTTCTTTATGTCCTTAGACCACATAACGGTCGCCCGTACAAGTCTTGCCCCCAAGGGGACATGGCTGTTCAAGGGCTATTGTCATGGGCGGCAGAAATCACCCTCCCATAGTGCAATGCTGCTTACAGCGTGGGGTGCAAGGGCTGATTTCAGGCAGTGGCTCCCACTAGGAGTGCAATGGCTCATGGCCATCCTGTGCAGGGGCAACCACTAGGACTTGTTTAGCAGGGAGATCCAGGCACCGGCAGGCTGGCCGTTTTCAATGGCCACCAAGGCTTGCATCAACATAATCTTCTGTGTGTGTGACTTACGTTTCAGATGACACACCAACCACAGGCATAGTGCGATCCCCACTGCACAAAGGATGCCAAAAGCCCCCATGCCCACCCATTCTTTAAAGAAAAGAAAAGTAGAGGATAGCCATGAAGCAAAATTCCCAAAAGAAATAGGGTGTAACTCGGTAGTATTAAGATGAATAATCTGTAATCGTTGTTCAAACAGCAGTCTTTCTGCTTCTTCAGACCAATTTCCTTTTAAATATTCTCCAATCAATTTACTTTGGTTCAAACGTCCTATAATTTTATAGGGAGTAACACAAAGATGATTAAATTTAGCAACACAACCAAGCTGAAGCATATCATACAACTCTTCAAAGGCATCCTCCAGCAAATCCATCCGTTGATTTAAAGATAAAATGCCAGCATGTAAATGTGTATTAAAGCGATTCTGATTTTCTAATGCTAGCGACGTTTGCTTTACTATACCATTAATTACAGCAGCTGATTGTACCTGATTCACCATTGCTGCAGCAGCAGTGGCGGCCGCCGTCACAGAAGCAGTTAAGGCAATTATAAGTGCAGCAGTAATCCCAAGATCCCACCGCTGCCTCACCAAATTAATTAATGGAAAAGTAGCGGGATCTGCCTTAACTGGAATGGGAACAAATGTAGGTATACGTAGTACTACAGCAGTCTGCACGATTGTTCCATTCCAACATTGTGAAATCCAGCAAGAAACGCCCTTATTACATCCTTCTGTATCATTAGACAATAAAAACATAAAAGGGGGTTGTACACATATCACAGCTGCAGGCTTGGAATAATTATACAAAGAATTTAGTATATTACGTAATTTCAATTTATGTATTTGACTTTTATTAGCTAATTTAACCTCCCCGCTCACATTATACAAGGTGCCATTACTAGAATAAATCATGGCCAACGCAGAAAGATCCATGCTAGCGCCAGCATCATTAGTCACAACCCAAGAATAAAACGGCCACCCTTCATAATACCAGGTAACATTAGAAGCATTACAATTTTTCCTGCCCGCAAAAGACTTTATATTAAATGATAATCGAAAGCCATGGGCAACTTGCAACGATGCAAAATCCTTACCAGCACAAGATGTGAATACCGGAGGGTACCTAACATTTGGAACACAGGATAAAAAATTTAACGTATTATTTCCCCTGGTCTGATTAACTTTTTTATTCCTTACAGGAATCACTCCATCATGATAAAATAATAAAGTAGTCACATTCATTAACTCTAAGCCATTTGCTCCATCACCTGAGCCAGATTGAGCACCTAAGGATATTTTGGATAGGGCTTCAGACAGCATATTAAACGGCATTTGATTATGTTTCAATGGATTATCCCAGGCAACAACATTGTTCATAAACAAGTTGTTTCACTAGAGGCATCGCCTCATCCACATTACCAAAAATTCTTCCCGCCGCTTCCATCATCCGGGCTACAAAATCAGAAAATGGCTCTGTGCCTCCCTGTATTATTTTTGTTAAATTCCCTGACACCTCCCCTTTATTTGGGAGGGCTCGCCATGCACGCATATTAATCTCATTTATTTGATTATAAACTTGTACAGGGAACATAGTCTGATTGTTTATCCACTGTCCTTGTCCTAATAACGTATCTACATTCCAGGCAGGCTGCCCATTGGCAGCATTTTCCCTCGCTTGACTGTGAGCCAAATCAGAAACAATAGACTTCCAGTCTAAATATTGCCCCATCGTTAAACACGCACGAGCAATATCTTGCCAATCAGTAGGGGTCAAGGCATTTCTCGTAAGCCGCTGCAAAAGCATAATAGTATAATTAGCAGAAATGCCATCTCGTTTGGAAGCTTCTGCAAGATCTCTAATTAATTTATGATCTATCATATCATAATATCGCTGGCGTGTAGCCGGATCTTCAAATACTGGAAACGCATTGGACAAAGAAGAAGGAACTTGAAACCAAGCCTCGCGGGGAATAAAAGTACATTGCGGGGAAGGAATGGAAGGCGCAGAACGCCTAGGTTGAACAACACTCCTTGAGGCAAAAAATTCCTGAGGTCGAGAAGGGGGCAAAGCCCCAAAAGGGCCATAACGTTCCTCCTCATATTTTGCAGCAGCTTCTGCCAAATCCGCAGCATCGCCGGGATCTAGCTCCTCATCATCTGATAAATACATGGCTTGCAAGCCAGACAATAGCGGATACATTGGTTCTCGCCCAGTCTCTTGGGCGTCTGGTTGTTTAGATTTTAACTTTTTCTTAACCTTATTATCTACTAATTCTTCTTTTGTAGGCCTATCATCTGTAGCCTTATGACTGCCTGCTTCGGAAGCACTATCTTGATATGACCGCAAAACTTGCGTCGCTTGTTTCACTATGTCTGTACACTTTCCCTCCTTAAGACAAGATCGAACTAAATTCCACAAAGGGAAAGTCGCACAGCACAGCTTACCCTCCTCATGAAAACGGTGCAAATCCTTTCCTAATTTCTCCCATGAAGGGATAGTCAAAGTACCCGAAACTCCAAACCATGGCGCTGCTTGATCTATATCATTCAGTAAACGGCCAAGAGTCTTGTGAGATAACATCAACCCCCGATCCCGTAAAAGTGCCTGTATCGGCTCATAAAAATTTGCCGTGGGGTTAACATGAGTATTCCCCATTATGTACTTTTACTTACTTTCACTAAAAGATTTACACCATTACACACACAACAAGACAGTGCAAGGCACAAAAGCTACGTACCGGCAAAATTACCGGTTCACTCCGTGTGTCGAGTTCTGAATCGGTCCTCCATGCAAGGCGCGAAGATCCCGGGTTTCGGCACCACTTGCAGCGGGCCGTTTCCGACCAGCAGAATAACGAGCCGCCACACGCAAGATTCTTCTCGTATCACACTTTATTGGAGCACAGCTTGGTTGAAGAAAGATGGAAGGAAGACCCTACGCAGCAGAATATGGCAGGCTTTATACTGGCCAGAAGGTCCACACAACAGCCCTGGATTGGTGTGTGTCAGTACATGTGACAATATATTGCTACGCCTACAATCCACGGGATGCACGCGTGGCGCCTTACGCGGCACTCCAGGGTAGTGCAAGCAAGATGCAACAATGTAACTTCGCCTTCCTCTGGACCAAGAATCCAGCTCCTTCCTGGCGGCGTCCCACACTAGGTTCCACATGCATGTTTTAGCTGAAGGAAGAATACCTTAAACCTGGGTAGTTGAAACCCGTGGAATGGGTACCATGCAATATGACTTCAAAGGGTCTTCATTTGCTCACCGAACCTCTCCAATCCTATCACTGCTGCGTTTATGTCCCTGTACACATGCTTGATTCTCTTTCGGAGACATAGCAATCCATAGGTTTTAAGATACTTAAGAGTCAGGTACATTCTTAGGCGTTTAATATGCGGTGTTGAGTCCATTTCGTTGAGCAAGGAGTAGCTCTTGTCTATTCCATATTTGGCTTAAGGAACTTTATCTGTGCTCATTTCAATCTCTGGTTTTATGCAGCACCCCAACTCACCTTTACCCTTAAACAAGCATAAGTTGGTTTTCTAAATTTGAGACCCTGTTCTGTTCTGTAATTCAGTTCCTGTGTAGCCAAGTTTACATTCCGTGTATTACTGATATCTTATGATGTTTCTTTTTCTGTGTGACTTATTTCAGTTAGAATCATCGTACCTGAATCCACTCATTGTGCTGCTACGGGCCTGATGACATAGATTTCACTGCTGAGTGATACTGCATTGTACGTAAGTACCACAAGTTCTTTATCCATTTTTCACTTTCTGTGATATTGAACTTGTACGGTAAACGAGGTTCTTGTAAACAGAGGCGTCCCAAACATTGGGGTGGCTGTATCTTTTTGATTTTAATTTCCCTAAGCTATAGGACCATAAGTGGAAGTGCCCTAAGCTCTGTTGCTTTGTTTTTTAGATGTTTCAGGAAACACCATACACTTCTCCCGAGTGTCTGTTGGCAATTTACATCCCGCCCATCAGCATAACAAGGCTCCCAGTTCTCCATGGCCTGTCCTGCCTTTCTGGATTTTACACTTTTTTCAGATGGCCCTTTTGACCGGGGGGAAGTGAGACTTCATTGTAGTGCAGATTTCCTTTGCAAGCTTGCTTGGTTGGCCAAAAAGGGCGTATGCGTTTTTTCCTGAATATATTCAGGAAATATATTCAGGAAAAAACGCATACGCCCTTTTTGGCCAAGTGCATCATTGTGGACGTTCTGCCTCTTTTCCTATGCTTTCAATGCAATTCCAGTCTACCTCCTGAAATCGGTTTCCTGCAATTCTGCCCCGCTTTCAAGTCCTCTTGGCAGCCTTACTTCAGTATATTTTTGGACGATAGCTGTCATTTATAACTCTGCAGGTTTGTGAATTACAGTGCCCCTGAGCTCCTTTCTTCAACTCGCTTTCTTGTGAGCTGGCCGCAACACCGCAGGATGGCTTCAGGCCCTAATCTGGTTCCGGCACGGCACGCTGAGCCTTTGGTTATTTCCTCTTCCTGGTGGGAAATGAGAGTTAAATTTGCCCGTCCAGACACCTCCAGCTAGTCTCTCATTGGTTCTCGCTATTCCTGTTCATCTTCCGCAGAAATTGCAAACTGGGCCAAACAGGAGGTTAAAGGCGCTGACTCTCCAAGTGGGGAGAGTGTTAGTAAAGCGTCTGGAATGTTGCACCCGAGTACCAGGGTACGAAAACTGAGACATATTTGAACACGTCTCCCGATCACATGGTTGATCATACTCTAGGTTCCACATGCATGTTTTAGCTGAAGGAAGAATACCTTAAACCTGGGTAGTTGAAACCCGTGGAATGGGTACCATGCAATATGACTTCAAAGGGTCTTCATTTGCTCACCGAACCTCTCCAATCCTATCACTGCTGCGTTTATGTCCCTGTACACATGCTTGATTCTCTTTCGGAGACATAGCAATCCATAGGTTTTAAGATACTTAAGAGTCAGGTACATTCTTAGGCGTTTAATATGCGGTGTTGAGTCCATTTCGTTGAGCAAGGAGTAGCTCTTGTCTATTCCATATTTGGCTTAAGGAACTTTATCTGTGCTCATTTCAATCTCTGGTTTTATGCAGCACCCCAACTCACCTTTACCCTTAAACAAGCATAAGTTGGTTTTCTAAATTTGAGACCCTGTTCTGTTCTGTAATTCAGTTCCTGTGTAGCCAAGTTTACATTCCGTGTATTACTGATATCTTATGATGTTTCTTTTTCTGTGTGACTTATTTCAGTTAGAATCATCGTACCTGAATCCACTCATTGTGCTGCTACGGGCCTGATGACATAGATTTCACTGCTGAGTGATACTGCATTGTACGTAAGTACCACAAGTTCTTTATGCATTTTTCACTTTCTGTGATATTGAACTTGTACGGTAAACGAGGTTCTTGTAAACAGAGGCGTCCCAAACATTGGGGTGGCTGTGTCTTTTTGATTTTAATTTCCCTAAGCTATAGGACCATAAGTGGAAGTGCCCTAGGCTCTGTTGCTTTGTTTTTTAGATGTTTCAGGAAACACCATACACTTCTCCCGAGTGTCTGTTGGCAATTTACATCCCGCCCATCAGCATAACAAGGCTCCCAGTTCTCCATGGCCTGTCCTGCCTTTCTGGATTTTACACTTTTTTCAGATGGCCCTTTTGACCGGGGGGAAGTGAGACTTCATTGTAGTGCAGATTTCCTTTGCAAGCTTGCTTGGTTGGCCAAAAAGGGCGTATGCGTTTTTTCCTGAATATATTCAGGAAAAAACGCATACGCCCTTTTTGGCCAAGTGCATCATTGTGGACGTTCTGCCTCTTTTCCTATGCTTTCAATGCAATTCCAGTCTACCTCCTGAAATCGGTTTCCTGCAATTCTGCCCCGCTTTCAAGTCCTCTTGGCAGCCTTACTTCAGTATATTTTTGGACGATAGTTGTCATTTATAACTCTGCAGGTTTGTGAATTACAGTGCCCCTGAGCTCCTTTCTTCAACTCGTTTTCTTGTGAGCTGGCCGCAACACCGCAGGATGGCTTCAGGCCCTAATCTGGTTCTGGCACGGCACGCTGAGCCTTTGGTTATTTCCTCTTCCTGGTGGGAAATGAGAGTTAAATTTGCCCGTCCAGACACCTCCAGCTAGTCTCTCATTGGTTCTCGCTATTCCTGTTCATCTTCCGCAGAAATTGCAAACTGGGCCAAACAGGAGGTTAAAGGGACTGACTCTCCAAGTCGGGAGAGTGTTAGTAAAGCGTCTGGAATGTTGCACCCGAGTACCAGGGTACGAAAACTGAGACATATTTGAACACGTCTCCCGATCACATGGTTGATCATACTCTAGGTTCCACATGCATGTTTTAGCTGAAGGAAGAATACCTTAAACCTGGGTAGTTGAAACCCGTGGAATGGGTACCATGCAATATGACTTCAAAGGGTCTTCATTTGCTCACCGAACCTCTCCAATCCTATCACTGCTGCGTTTATGTCCCTGTACACATGCTTGATTCTCTTTCGGAGACATAGCAATCCATAGGTTTTAAGATACTTAAGAGTCAGGTACATTCTTAGGGGTTTAATATGGGGTGTTGAGTCCATTTCGTTGAGCAAGGAGTAGCTCTTGTCTATTCCATATTTGGCTTAAGGAACTTTATCTGTGCTCATTTCAATCTCTGGTTTTATGCAGCACCCCAACTCACCTTTACCCTTAAACAAGCATAAGTTGGTTTTCTAAATTTGAGACCCTGTTCTGTTCTGTAATTCAGTTCCTGTGTAGCCAAGTTTACATTCCGTGTATTACTGATATCTTATGATGTTTCTTTTTCTGTGTGACTTATTTCAGTTAGAATCATCGTACCTGAATCCACTCATTGTGCTGCTACGGGCCTGATGACATAGATTTCACTGCTGAGTGATACTGCATTGTACGTAAGTACCACAAGTTCTTTATCCATTTTTCACTTTCTGTGATATTGAACTTGTACGGTAAACGAGGTTCTTGTAAACAGAGGCGTCCCAAACATTGGGGTGGCTGTGTCTTTTTGATTTTAATTTCCCTAAGCTATAGGACCATAAGTGGAAGTGCCCTAGGCTCTGTTGCTTTGTTTTTTAGATGTTTCAGGAAACACCATACACTTCTCCCGAGTGTCTGTTGGCAGTTTACATCCCGCCCATCAGCATAACAAGGCTCCCAGTTCTCCATGGCCTGTCCTGCCTTTCTGGATTTTACACTTTTTTCAGATGGCCCTTTTGACCGGGGGGAAGTGAGACTTCATTGTAGTGCAGATTTCCTTTGCAAGCTTGCTTGGTTGGCCAAAAAGGGCGTATGCGTTTTTTCCTGAATATATTCAGGAAAAAACGCATACGCCCTTTTTGGCCAAGTGCATCATTGTGGACGTTCTGCCTCTTTTCCTATGCTTTCAATGCAATTCCAGTCTACCTCCTGAAATCGGTTTCCTGCAATTCTGCCCCGCTTTCAAGTCCTCTTGGCAGCCTTACTTCAGTATATTTTTGGACGATAGCTGTCATTTATAACTCTGCAGGTTTGTGAATTACAGTGCCCCTGAGCTCCTTTCTTCAACTCGTTTTCTTGTGAGCTGGCCGCAACACCGCAGGATGGCTTCAGGCCCTAATCTGGTTCCGGCACGGCACGCTGAGCCTTTGGTTATTTCCTCTTCCTGGTGGGAAATGAGAGTTAAATTTGCCCGTCCAGACACCTCCAGCTAGTCTCTCATTGGTTCTCGCTATTCCTGTTCATCTTCCGCAGAAATTGCAAACTGGGCCAAACAGGAGGTTAAAGGGACTGACTCTCCAAGTCGGGAGAGTGTTAGTAAAGCGTCTGGAATGTTGCACCCGAGTACCAGGGTACGAAAACTGAGACATATTTGAACACGTCTCCCGATCACATGGTTGATCATACTCTAGGTTCCACATGCATGTTTTAGCTGAAGGAAGAATACCTTAAACCTGGGTAGTTGAAACCCGTGGAATGGGTACCATGCAATATGACTTCAAAGGGTCTTCATTTGCTCACCGAACCTCTCCAATCCTATCACTGCTGCGTTTATGTCCCTGTACACATGCTTGATTCTCTTTCGGAGACATAGCAATCCATAGGTTTTAAGATACTTAAGAGTCAGGTACATTCTTAGGCGTTTAATATGCGGTGTTGAGTCCATTTCGTTGAGCAAGGAGTAGCTCTTGTCTATTCCATATTTGGCTTAAGGAACTTTATCTGTGCTCATTTCAATCTCTGGTTTTATGCAGCACCCCAACTCACCTTTACCCTTAAACAAGCATAAGTTGGTTTTCTAAATTTGAGACCCTGTTCTGTTCTGTAATTCAGTTCCTGTGTAGCCAAGTTTACATTCCGTGTATTACTGATATCTTATGATGTTTCTTTTTCTGTGTGACTTATTTCAGTTAGAATCATCGTACCTGAATCCACTCATTGTGCTGCTACGGGCCTGATGGCATAGATATCACTGCTGAGTGATACTGCATTGTACGTAAGTACCACAAGTTCTTTATCCATTTTTCACTTTCTGTGATATTGAACTTGTACGGTAAACGAGGTTCTTGTAAACAGAGGCGTCCCAAACATTGGGGTGGCTGTGTCTTTTTGATTTTAATTTCCCTAAGCTATAGGACCATAAGTGGAAGTGCCCTAGGCTCTGTTGCTTTGTTTTTTAGATGTTTCAGGAAACACCATACACTTCTCCCGAGTGTCTGTTGGCAGTTTACATCCCGCCCATCAGCATAACAAGGCTCCCAGTTCTCCATGGCCTGTCCTGCCTTTCTGGATTTTACACTTTTTTCAGATGGCCCTTTTGACCGGGGGGAAGTGAGACTTCATTGTAGTGCAGATTTCCTTTGCAAGCTTGCTTGGTTGGCCAAAAAGGGCGTATGCGTTTTTTCCTGAATATATTCAGGAAAAAACGCATACGCCCTTTTTGGCCAAGTGCATCATTGTGGACGTTCTGCCTCTTTTCCTATGCTTTCAATGCAATTCCAGTCTACCTCCTGAAATCGGTTTCCTGCAATTCTGCCCCGCTTTCAAGTCCTCTTGGCAGCCTTACTTCAGTATATTTTTGGACGATAGTTGTCATTTATAACTCTGCAGGTTTGTGAATTACAGTGCCCCTGAGCTCCTTTCTTCAACTCGTTTTCTTGTGAGCTGGCCGCAACACCGCAGGATGGCTTCAGGCCCTAATCTGGTTCCGGCACGGCACGCTGAGCCTTTGGTTATTTCCTCTTCCTGGTGGGAAATGAGAGTTAAATTTGCCCGTCCAGACACCTCCAGCTAGTCTCTCATTGGTTCTCGCTATTCCTGTTCATCTTCCGCAGAAATTGCAAACTGGGCCAAACAGGAGGTTAAAGGGACTGACTCTCCAAGTCGGGAGAGTGTTAGTAAAGCGTCTGGAATGTTGCACCCGAGTACCAGGGTACGAAAACTGAGACATATTTGAACACGTCTCCCGATCACATGGTTGATCATACTCTAGGTTCCACGTGCATGTTTTAGCTGAAGGAAGAATACCTTAAACCTGGGTAGTTGAAACCCGTGGAATGGGTACCATGCAATATGACTTCAAAGGGTCTTCATTTGCTCACCGAACCTCTCCAATCCTATCACTGCTGCGTTTATGTCCCTGTACACATGCTTGATTCTCTTTCGGAGACATAGCAATCCATAGGTTTTAAGATACTTAAGAGTCAGGTACATTCTTAGGCGTTTAATATGCGGTGTTGAGTCCATTTCGTTGAGCAAGGAGTAGCTCTTGTCTATTCCATATTTGGCTTAAGGAACTTTATCTGTGCTCATTTCAATCTCTGGTTTTATGCAGCACCCCAACTCACCTTTACCCTTAAACAAGCATAAGTTGGTTTTCTAAATTTGAGACCCTGTTCTGTTCTGTAATTCAGTTCCTGTGTAGCCAAGTTTACATTCCGTGTATTACTGATATCTTATGATGTTTCTTTTTCTGTGTGACTTATTTCAGTTAGAATCATCGTACCTGAATCCACTCATTGTGCTGCTACGGGCCTGATGGCATAGATTTCACTGCTGAGTGATACTGCATTGTACGTAAGTACCACAAGTTCTTTATCCATTTTTCACTTTCTGTGATATTGAACTTGTACGGTAAACGAGGTTCTTGTAAACAGAGGCGTCCCAAACATTGGGGTGGCTGTATCTTTTTGATTTTAATTTCCCTAAGCTATAGGACCATAAGTGGAAGTGGCCTAGGCTCTGTTGCTTTGTTTTTTAGATGTTTCAGGAAACACCATACACTTCTCCCGAGTGTCTGTTGGCAATTTACATCCCGCCCATCAGCATAACAAGGCTCCCAGTTCTCCATGGCCTGTCCTGCCTTTCTGGATTTTACACTTTTTCCAGATGGCCCTTTTGACCGGGGGGAAGTGAGACTTCATTGTAGTGCAGATTTCCTTTGCAAGCTTGCTTGGTTGGCCAAAAAGGGCGTATGCGTTTTTTCCTGAATATATTCAGGAAAAAACGCATACGCCCTTTCTGGCCAAGTGCATCATTGTGGACGTTCTGCCTCTTTTCCTATGCTTTCAATGCAATTCCAGTCTACCTCCTGAAATCGGTTTCCTGCAATTCTGCCCCGCTTTCAAGTCCTCTTGGCAGCCTTACTTCAGTATATTTTTGGACGATAGTTGTCATTTATAACTCTGCAGGTTTGTGAATTACAGTGCCCCTGAGCTCCTTTCTTCAACTCGTTTTCTTGTGAGCTGGCCGCAACACCGCAGGATGGCTTCAGACCCTAATCTGGTTCCGGCACGGCACGCTGAGCCTTTGGTTATTTCCTCTTCCTGGTGGGAAATGAGAGTTAAATTTGCCCGTCCAGACACCTCCAGCTAGTCTCTCATTGGTTCTCGCTATTCCTGTTCATCTTCCGCAGAAATTGCAAACTGGGCCAAACAGGAGGTTAAAGGGACTGACTCTCCAAGTCGGGAGAGTGTTAGTAAAGCGTCTGGAATGTTGCACCCGAGTACCAGGGTACGAAAACTGAGACATATTTGAACACGTCTCCCGATCACATGGTTGATCATACTCTAGGTTCCACGTGCATGTTTTAGCTGAAGGAAGAATACCTTAAACCTGGGTAGTTGAAACCCGTGGAATGGGTACCATGCAATATGATTTCAAAGGGTCTTCATTTGCTCACCGAACCTCTCCAATCCTATCACTGCTGCGTTTATGTCCCTGTACACATGCTTGATTCTCTTTCGGAGACATAGCAATCCATAGGTTTTAAGATACTTAAGAGTCAGGTACATTCTTAGGCGTTTAATATGCGGTGTTGAGTCCATTTCGTTGAGCAAGGAGTAGCTCTTGTCTATTCCATATTTGGCTTAAGGAACTTTATCTGTGCTCATTTCAATCTCTGGTTTTATGCAGCACCCCAACTCACCTTTACCCTTAAACAAGCATAAGTTGGTTTTCTAAATTTGAGACCCTGTTCTGTTCTGTAATTCAGTTCCTGTGTAGCCAAGTTTACATTCCGTGTATTACTGATATCTTATGATGTTTCTTTTTCTGTGTGACTTATTTCAGTTAGAATCATCGTACCTGAATCCACTCATTGTGCTGCTACGGGCCTGATGACATAGATTTCACTGCTGAGTGATACTGCATTGTACGTAAGTACCACAAGTTCTTTATCCATTTTTCACTTTCTGTGATATTGAACTTGTACGGTAAATGAGGTTCTTGTAAACAGAGGCGTCCCAAACATTGGGGTGGCTGTATCTTTTTGATTTTAATTTCCCTAAGCTATAGGACCATAAGTGGAAGTGCCCTAGGCTCTGTTGCTTTGTTTTTTAGATGTTTCAGGAAACACCATACACTTCTCCGGAGTGTCTGTTGGCAATTTACATCCCGCCCATTAGCATAACAAGGCTCCCAGTTCTCCATGGCCTGTCCTGCCTTTCTGGATTTTACACTTTTTTCAGATGGCCCTTTTGACCGGGGGGAAGTGAGACTTCATTGTAGTGCAGATTTCCTTTGCAAGCTTGCTTGGTTGGCCAAAAAGGGCGTATGCGTTTTTTCCTGAATATATTCAGGAAAAAACGCATACGCCCTTTCTGGCCAAGTGCATCATTGTGGACGTTCTGCCTCTTTTCCTATGCTTTCAATGCAATTCCAGTCTACCTCCTGAAATCGGTTTCCTGCAATTCTGCCCCGCTTTCAAGTCCTCTTGGCAGCCTTACTTCAGTATATTTTTGGACGATAGTTGTCATTTATAACTCTGCAGGTTTGTGAATTACAGTGCCCCTGAGCTCCTTTCTTCAACTCGTTTTCTTGTGAGCTGGCCGCAACACCGCAGGATGGCTTCAGGCCCTAATCTGGTTCCGGCACGGCACGCTGAGCCTTTGGTTATTTCCTCTTCCTGGTGGGAAATGAGAGTTAAATTTGCCCGTCCAGACACCTCCAGCTAGTCTCTCATTGGTTCTCGCTATTCCTGTTCATCTTCCGCAGAAATTGCAAACTGGGCCAAACAGGAGGTTAAAGGGACTGACTCTCCAAGTCGGGAGAGTGTTAGTAAAGCGTCTGGAATGTTGCACCCGAGTACCAGGGTACGAAAACTGAGACATATTTGAACACGTCTCCCGATCACATGGTTGATCATACTCTAGGTTCCACGTGCATGCTTTAGCTGAAGGAAGAATACCTTAAACCTGGGTAGTTGAAACCCGTGGAATGGGTACCATGCAATATGACTTCAAAGGGTCTTCATTTGCTCACCGAACCTCTCCAATCCTATCACTGCTGCGTTTATGTCCCTGTACACATGCTTGATTCTCTTTCGGAGACATAGCAATCCATAGGTTTTAAGATACTTAAGAGTCAGGTACATTCTTAGGCGTTTAATATGCGGTGTTGAGTCCATTTCGTTGAGCAAGGAGTAGCTCTTGTCTATTCCATATTTGGCTTAAGGAACTTTATCTGTGCTCATTTCAATCTCTGGTTTTATGCAGCACCCCAACTCACCTTTACCCTTAAACAAGCATAAGTTGGTTTTCTAAATTTGAGACCCTGTTCTGTTCTGTAATTCAGTTCCTGTGTAGCCAAGTTTACATTCCGTGTATTACTGATATCTTATGATGTTTCTTTTTCTGTGTGACTTATTTCAGTTAGAATCATCGTACCTGAATCCACTCATTGTGCTGCTACGGGCCTGATGACATAGATTTCACTGCTGAGTGATACTGCATTGTACGTAAGTACCACAAGTTCTTTATCCATTTTTCACTTTCTGTGATATTGAACTTGTACGGTAAACGAGGTTCTTGTAAACAGAGGCGTCCCAAACATTGGGGTGGCTGTATCTTTTTGATTTTAATTTCCCTAAGCTATAGGACCATAAGTGGAAGTGCCCTAGGCTCTGTTGCTTTGTTTTTTAGATGTTTCAGGAAACACCATACACTTCTCCCGAGTGTCTGTTGGCAATTTACATCCCGCCCATCAGCATAACAAGGCTCCCAGTTCTCCATGGCCTGTCCTGCCTTTCTGGATTTTACACTTTTTTCAGATGGCCCTTTTGACCGGGGGGAAGTGAGACTTCATTGTAGTGCAGATTTCCTTTGCAAGCTTGCTTGGTTGGCCAAAAAGGGCGTATGCGTTTTTTCCTGAATATATTCAGGAAAAAACGCATACGCCCTTTCTGGCCAAGTGCATCATTGTGGACGTTCTGCCTCTTTTCCTATGCTTTCAATGCAATTCCAGTCTACCTCCTGAAATCGGTTTCCTGCAATTCTGCCCCGCTTTCAAGTCCTCTTGGCAGCCTTACTTCAGTATATTTTTGGACGATAGTTGTCATTTATAACTCTGCAGGTTTGTGAATTACAGTGCCCCTGAGCTCCTTTCTTCAACTCGTTTTCTTGTGAGCTGGCCGCAACACCGCAGGATGGCTTCAGGCCCTAATCTGGTTCCGGCACGGCACGCTGAGCCTTTGGTTATTTCCTCTTCCTGGTGGGAAATGAGAGTTAAATTTGCCCGTCCAGACACCTCCAGCTAGTCTCTCATTGGTTCTCGCTATTCCTGTTCATCTTCCGCAGAAATTGCAAACTGGGCCAAACAGGAGGTTAAAGGGACTGACTCTCCAAGTCGGGAGAGTGTTAGTAAAGCGTCTGGAATGTTGCACCCGAGTACCAGGGTACGAAAACTGAGACATATTTGAACACGTCTCCCGATCACATGGTTGATCATACTCTAGGTTCCACATGCATGTTTTAGCTGAAGGAAGAATACCTTAAACCTGGGTAGTTGAAACCCGTGGAATGGGTACCATGCAATATGACTTCAAAGGGTCTTCATTTGCTCACCGAACCTCTCCAATCCTATCACTGTTGCGTTTATGTCCCTGTACACATGCTTGATTCTCTTTCGGAGACATAGCAATCCATAGGTTTTAAGATACTTAAGAGTCAGGTACATTCTTAGGCGTTTAATATGCGGTGTTGAGTCCATTTCGTTGAGCAAGGAGTAGCTCTTGTCTATTCCATATTTGGCTTAAGGAACTTTATCTGTGCTCATTTCAATCTCTGGTTTTATGCAGCACCCCAACTCACCTTTACCCTTAAACAAGCATAAGTTGGTTTTCTAAATTTGAGACCCTGTTCTGTTCTGTAATTCAGTTCCTGTGTAGCCAAGTTTACATTCCGTGTATTACTGATATCTTATGATGTTTCTTTTTCTGTGTGACTTATTTCAGTTAGAATCATCGTACCTGAATCCACTCATTGTGCTGCTACGGGCCTGATGACATAGATTTCACTGCTGAGTGATACTGCATTGTACATAAGTACCACAAGTTCTTTATCCATTTTTCACTTTCTGTGATATTGAACTTGTACGGTAAACGAGGTTCTTGTAAACAGAGGCGTCCCAAACATTGGGGTGGCTGTGTCTTTTTGATTTTAATTTCCCTAAGCTATAGGACCATAAGTGGAAGTGCCCTAGGCTCTGTTGCTTTGTTTTTTAGATGTTTCAGGAAACACCATACACTTCTCCCGAGTGTCTGTTGGCAGTTTACATCCCGCCCATCAGCATAACAAGGCTCCCAGTTCTCCATGGCCTGTCCTGCCTTTCTGGATTTTACACTTTTTTCAGATGGCCCTTTTGACCGGGGGGAAGTGAGACTTCATTGTAGTGCAGATTTCCTTTGCAAGCTTGCTTGGTTGGCCAAAAAGGGCGTATGCGTTTTTTCCTGAATATATTCAGGAAAAAACGCATACGCCCTTTTTGGCCAAGTGCATCATTGTGGACGTTCTGCCTCTTTTCCTATGCTTTCAATGCAATTCCAGTCTACCTCCTGAAATCGGTTTCCTGCAATTCTGCCCCGCTTTCAAGTCCTCTTGGCAGCCTTACTTCAGTATATTTTTGGACGATAGCTGTCATTTATAACTCTGCAGGTTTGTGAATTACAGTGCCCCTGAGCTCCTTTCTTCAACTCGTTTTCTTGTGAGCTGGCCGCAACACCGCAGGATGGCTTCAGGCCCTAATCTGGTTCCGACACGGCACGCTGAGCCTTTGGTTATTTCCTCTTCCTGGTGGGAAATGAGAGTTAAATTTGCCCGTCCAGACACCTCCAGCTAGTCTCTCATTGGTTCTCGCTATTCCTGTTCATCTTCCGCAGAAATTGCAAACTGGGCCAAACAGGAGGTTAAAGGCGCTGACTCTCCAAGTCGGGAGAGTGTTAGTAAAGCGTCTGGAATGTTGCACCCGAGTACCAGGGTACGAAAACTGAGACATATTTGAACACGTCTCCCGATCACATGGTTGATCATACTCTAGGTTCCACATGCATGTTTTAGCTGAAGGAAGAATACCTTAAACCTGGGTAGTTGAAACCCGTGGAATGGGTACCATGCAATATGACTTCAAAGGGTCTTCATTTGCTCACCGAACCTCTCCAATCCTATCACTGCTGCGTTTATGTCCCTGTACACATGCTTGATTCTCTTTCGGAGACATAGCAATCCATAGGTTTTAAGATACTTAAGAGTCAGGTACATTCTTAGGCGTTTAATATGGGGTGTTGAGTCCATTTCGTTGAGCAAGTAGTAGCTCTTGTCTATTCCATATTTGGCTTAAGGAACTTTATCTGTGCTCATTTCAATCTCTGGTTTTATGCAGCACCCCAACTCACCTTTACCCTTAAACAAGCATAAGTTGGTTTTCTAAATTTGAGACCCTGTTCTGTTCTGTAATTCAGTTCCTGTGTAGCCAAGTTTACATTCCGTGTATTACTGATATCTTATGATGTTTCTTTTTCTGTGTGACTTATTTCAGTTAGAATCATCGTACCTGAATCCACTCATTGTGCTGCTACTGGCCTGATGGCATAGATTTCACTGCTGAGTGATACTGCATTGTACGTAAGTACCACAAGTTCTTTATCCATTTTTCACTTTCTGTGATATTGAACTTGTACGGTAAACGAGGTTCTTGTACACAGAGGCGTCCCAAACATTGGGGTGGCTGTATCTTTTTGATTTTAATTTCCCTAAGCTATAGGACCATAAGTGGAAGTGCCCTAGGCTCTGTTGCTTTGTTTTTTAGATGTTTCAGGAAACACCATACACTTCTCCCGAGTGTCTGTTGGCAGTTTACATCCCGCCCATCAGCATAACAAGGCTCCCAGTTCTCCATGGCCTGTCCTGCCTTTCTGGATTTTACACTTTTTTCAGATGGCCCTTTTGACCGGGGGGAAGTGAGACTTCATTGTAGTGCAGATTTCCTTTGCAAGCTTGCTTGGTTGGCCAAAAAGGGCGTATGCGTTTTTTCCTGAATATATTCAGGAAAAAACGCATACGCCCTTTTTGGCCAAGTGCATCATTGTGGACGTTCTGCCTCTTTTCCTATGCTTTCAATGCAATTCCAGTCTACCTCCTGAAATCGGTTTCCTGCAATTCTGCCCCGCTTTCAAGTCCTCTTGGCAGCCTTACTTCAGTATATTTTTGGACGATAGCTGTCATTTATAACTCTGCAGGTTTGTGAATTACAGTGCCCCTGAGCTCCTTTCTTCAACTCGTTTTCTTGTGAGCTGGCCGCAACACCGCAGGATGGCTTCAGGCCCTAATCTGGTTCCGACACGGCACGCTGAGCCTTTGGTTATTTCCTCTTCCTGGTGGGAAATGAGAGTTAAATTTGCCCGTCCAGACACCTCCAGCTAGTCTCTCATTGGTTCTCGCTATTCCTGTTCATCTTCCGCAGAAATTGCAAACTGGGCCAAACAGGAGGTTAAAGGCGCTGACTCTCCAAGTCGGGAGAGTGTTAGTAAAGCGTCTGGAATGTTGCACCCGAGTACCAGGGTACGAAAACTGAGACATATTTGAACACGTCTCCCGATCACATGGTTGATCATACTCTAGGTTCCACATGCATGTTTTAGCTGAAGGAAGAATACCTTAAACCTGGGTAGTTGAAACCCGTGGAATGGGTACCATGCAATATGACTTCAAAGGGTCTTCATTTGCTCACCGAACCTCTCCAATCCTATCACTGCTGCGTTTATGTCCCTGTACACATGCTTGATTCTCTTTCGGAGACATAGCAATCCATAGGTTTTAAGATACTTAAGAGTCAGGTACATTCTTAGGCGTTTAATATGGGGTGTTGAGTCCATTTCGTTGAGCAAGTAGTAGCTCTTGTCTATTCCATATTTGGCTTAAGGAACTTTATCTGTGCTCATTTCAATCTCTGGTTTTATGCAGCACCCCAACTCACCTTTACCCTTAAACAAGCATAAGTTGGTTTTCTAAATTTGAGACCCTGTTCTGTTCTGTAATTCAGTTCCTGTGTAGCCAAGTTTACATTCCGTGTATTACTGATATCTTATGATGTTTCTTTTTCTGTGTGACTTATTTCAGTTAGAATCATCGTACCTGAATCCACTCATTGTGCTGCTACTGGCCTGATGGCATAGATTTCACTGCTGAGTGATACTGCATTGTACGTAAGTACCACAAGTTCTTTATCCATTTTTCACTTTCTGTGATATTGAACTTGTACGGTAAACGAGGTTCTTGTACACAGAGGCGTCCCAAACATTGGGGTGGCTGTATCTTTTTGATTTTAATTTCCCTAAGCTATAGGACCATAAGTGGAAGTGCCCTAGGCTCTGTTGCTTTGTTTTTTAGATGTTTCAGGAAACACCATACACTTCTCCCGAGTGTCTGTTGGCAGTTTACATCCCGCCCATCAGCATAACAAGGCTCCCAGTTCTCCATGGCCTGTCCTGCCTTTCTGGATTTTACACTTTTTTCAGATGGCCCTTTTGACCGGGGGGAAGTGAGACTTCATTGTAGTGCAGATTTCCTTTGCAAGCTTGCTTGGTTGGCCAAAAAGGGCGTATGCGTTTTTTCCTGAATATATTCAGGAAAAAACGCATACGCCCTTTTTGGCCAAGTGCATCATTGTGGACGTTCTGCCTCTTTTCCTATGCTTTCAATGCAATTCCAGTCTACCTCCTGAAATCGGTTTCCTGCAATTCTGCCCCGCTTTCAAGTCCTCTTGGCAGCCTTACTTCAGTATATTTTTGGACGATAGTTGTCATTTATAACTCTGCAGGTTTGTGAATTACAGTGCCCCTGAGCTCCTTTCTTCAACTCGTTTTCTTGTGAGCTGGCCGCAACACCGCAGGATGGCTTCAGGCCCTAATCTGGTTCCGACACGGCACGCTGAGCCTTTGGTTATTTCCTCTTCCTGGTGGGAAATGAGAGTTAAATTTGCCCGTCCAGACACCTCCAGCTAGTCTCTCATTGGTTCTCGCTATTCCTGTTCATCTTCCGCAGAAATTGCAAACTGGGCCAAACAGGAGGTTAAAGGGACTGACTCTCCAAGTCGGGAGAGTGTTAGTAAAGCGTCTGGAATGTTGCACCCGAGTACCAGGGTACGAAAACTGAGACATATTTGAACACGTCTCCCGATCACATGGTTGATCATACTCTAGGTTCCACATGCATGTTTTAGCTGAAGGAAGAATACCTTAAACCTGGGTAGTTGAAACCCGTGGAATGGGTACCATGCAATATGACTTCAAAGGGTCTTCATTTGCTCACCGAACCTCTCCAATCCTATCACTGCTGCGTTTATGTCCCTGTACACATGCTTGATTCTCTTTCGGAGACATAGCAATCCATACGTTTTAAGATACTTAAGAGTCAGGTACATTCTTAGGCGTTTAATATGCGGTGTTGAGTCCATTTCGTTGAGCAAGGAGTAGCTCTTGTCTATTCCATATTTGGCTTAAGGAACTTTATCTGTGCTCATTTCAATCTCTGGTTTTATGCAGCACCCCAACTCACCTTTACCCTTAAACAAGCATAAGTTGGTTTTCTAAATTTGAGACCCTGTTCTGTTCTGTAATTCAGTTCCTGTGTAGCCAAGTTTACATTCCGTGTATTACTGATATCTTATGATGTTTCTTTTTCTGTGTGACTTATTTCAGTTAGAATCATCGTACCTGAATCCACTCATTGTGCTGCTACGGGCCTGATGACATAGATTTCACTGCTGAGTGATACTGCATTGTACGTAAGTACCACAAGTTCTTTATCCATTTTTCACTTTCTGTGATATTGAACTTGTACGGTAAATGAGGTTCTTGTAAACAGAGGCGTCCCAAACATTGGGGTGGCTGTATCTTTTTGATTTTAATTTCCCTAAGCTATAGGACCATAAGTGGAAGTGCCCTAGGCTCTGTTGCTTTGTTTTTTAGATGTTTCAGGAAACACCATACACTTCTCCCGAGTGTCTGTTGGCAATTTACATCCCGCCCATCAGCATAACAAGGCTCCCAGTTCTCCATGGCCTGTCCTGCCTTTCTGGATTTTACACTTTTCTCAGATGGCCCTTTTGACCGGGAGGAAGTGAGACTTCATTGTAGTGCAGATTTCCTTTGCAAGCTTGCTTGGTTGGCCAAAAAGGGCGTATGCGTTTTTTCCTGAATATATTCAGGAAAAAACGCATACGCCCTTTTTGGCCAAGTGCATCATTGTGGACGTTCTGCCTCTTTTCCTATGCTTTCAATGCAATTCCAGTCTACCTCCTGAAATCGGTTTCCTGCAATTCTGCCCCGCTTTCAAGTCCTCTTGGCAGCCTTACTTCAGTATATTTTTGGACGATAGCTGTCATTTATAACTCTGCAGGTTTGTGAATTACAGTGCCCCTGAGCTCCTTTCTTCAACTCGCTTTCTTGTGAGCTGGCCGCAACACCGCAGGATGGCTTCAGGCCCTAATCTGGTTCCGGCACGGCACGCTGAGCCTTTGGTTATTTCCTCTTCCTGGTGGGAAATGAGAGTTAAATTTGCCCGTCCAGACACCTCCAGCTAGTCTCTCATTGGTTCTCGCTATTCCTGTTCATCTTCCGCAGAAATTGCAAACTGGGCCAAACAGGAGGTTAAAGGGACTGACTCTCCAAGTCGGGAGAGTGTTAGTAAAGCGTCTGGAATGTTGCACCCGAGTACCAGGGTACGAAAACTGAGACATATTTGAACACGTCTCCCGATCACATGGTTGATCATACTCTAGGTTCCACATGCATGTTTTAGCTGAAGGAAGAATACCTTAAACCTGGGTAGTTGAAACCCGTGGAATGGGTACCATGCAATATGACTTCAAAGGGTCTTCATTTGCTCACCGAACCTCTCCAATCCTATCACTGCTGCGTTTATGTCCCTGTACACATGCTTGATTCTCTTTCGGAGACATAGCAATCCATAGGTTTTAAGATACTTAAGAGTCAGGTACATTCTTAGGCGTTTAATATGCGGTGTTGAGTCCATTTCGTTGAGCAAGGAGTAGCTCTTGTCTATTCCATATTTGGCTTAAGGAACTTTATCTGTGCTCATTTCAATCTCTGGTTTTATGCAGCACCCCAACTCACCTTTACCCTTAAACAAGCATAAGTTGGTTTTCTAAATTTGAGACCCTGTTCTGTTCTGTAATTCAGTTCCTGTGTAGCCAAGTTTACATTCCGTGTATTACTGATATCTTATGATGTTTCTTTTTCTGTGTGACTTATTTCAGTTAGAATCATCGTACCTGAATCCACTCATTGTGCTGCTACGGGCCTGATGACATAGATTTCACTGCTGAGTGATACTGCATTGTACGTAAGTACCACAAGTTCTTTATCCATTTTTCACTTTCTGTGATATTGAACTTGTACGGTAAACGAGGTTCTTGTAAACAGAGGCGTCCCAAACATTGGGGTGGCTGTATCTTTTTGATTTTAATATCCCTAAGCTATAGGACCGTAAGTGGAAGTGCCCTAGGCTCTGTTGCTTTGTTTTTTAGATGTTTCAGGAAACACCATACACTTCTCCCGAGTGTCTGTTGGCAATTTACATCCCGCCCATCAGCATAACAAGGCTCCCAGTTCTCCATGGCCTGTCCTGCCTTTCTGGATTTTACACTTTTTTCAGATGGCCCTTTTGACCGGGGGGAAGTGAGACTTCATTGTAGTGCAGATTTCCTTTGCAAGCTTGCTTGGTTGGCCAAAAAGGGCGTATGCGTTTTTTCCTGAATATATTCAGGAAAAAACGCATACGCCCTTTTTGGCCAAGTGCATCATTGTGGACGTTCTGCCTCTTTTCCTATGCTTTCAATGCAATTCCAGTCTACCTCCTGAAATCGGTTTCCTGCAATTCTGCCCCGCTTTCAAGTCCTCTTGGCAGCCTTACTTCAGTATATTTTTGGACGATAGCTGTCATTTATAACTCTGCAGGTTTGTGAATTACAGTGCCCCTGAGCTCCTTTCTTCAACTCGTTTTCTTGTGAGCTGGCCGCAACACCGCAGGATGGCTTCAGGCCCTAATCTGGTTCCGGCACGGCACGCTGAGCCTTTGGTTATTTCCTCTTCCTGGTGGGAAATGAGAGTTAAATTTGCCCGTCCAGACACCTCCAGCTAGTCTCTCATTGGTTCTCGCTATTCCTGTTCATCTTCCGCAGAAATTGCAAACTGGGCCAAACAGGAGGTTAAAGGGACTGACTCTCCAAGTCGGGAGAGTGTTAGTAAAGCGTCTGGAATGTTGCACCCGAGTACCAGGGTACGAAAACTGAGACATATTTGAACACGTCTCCCGATCACATGGTTGATCATACTCTAGGTTCCACATGCATGTTTTAGCTGAAGGAAGAATACCTTAAACCTGGGTAGTTGAAACCCGTGGAATGGGTACCATGCAATATGACTTCAAAGGGTCTTCATTTGCTCACCGAACCTCTCCAATCCTATCACTGCTGCGTTTATGTCCCTGTACACATGCTTGATTCTCTTTCGGAGACATAGCAATCCATAGGTTTTAAGATACTTAAGAGTCAGGTACATTCTTAGGCGTTTAATATGCGGTGTTGAGTCCATTTCGTTGAGCAAGGAGTAGCTCTTGTCTATTCCATATTTGGCTTAAGGAACTTTATCTGTGCTCATTTCAATCTCTGGTTTTATGCAGCACCCCAACTCACCTTTACCCTTAAACAAGCATAAGTTGGTTTTCTAAATTTGAGACCCTGTTCTGTTCTGTAATTCAGTTCCTGTGTAGCCAAGTTTACATTCCGTGTATTACTGATATCTTATGATGTTTCTTTTTCTGTGTGACTTATTTCAGTTAGAATCATCGTACCTGAATCCACTCATTGTGCTGCTACGGGCCTGATGGCATAGATTTCACTGCTGAGTGATACTGCATTGTACGTAAGTACCACAAGTTCTTTATCCATTTTTCACTTTCTGTGATATTGAACTTGTACGGTAAACGAGGTTCTTGTAAACAGAGGCGTCCCAAACATTGGGGTGGCTGTATCTTTTTGATTTTAATTTCCCTAAGCTATAGGACCATAAGTGGAAGTGCCCTAGGCTCTGTTGCTTTGTTTTTTAGATGTTTCAGGAAACACCATACACTTCTCCCGAGTGTCTGTTGGCAATTTACATCCCGCCCATCAGCATAACAAGGCTCCCAGTTCTCCATG
This sequence comes from Globicephala melas, assembly GCF_963455315.2. Lineage (NCBI taxonomy): Eukaryota > Metazoa > Chordata > Mammalia > Artiodactyla > Delphinidae > Globicephala > Globicephala melas. The sequence goes on from NW_027207738.1 coordinate 104,965, forward strand.
GCCTGTCCTGCCTTTCTGGATTTTACACTTTTTTCAGATGGCCCTTTTGACCGGGGGGAAGTGAGACTTCATTGTAGTGCAGATTTCCTTTGCAAGCTTGCTTGGTTGGCCAAAAAGGGCGTATGCGTTTTTTCCTGAATATATTCAGGAAAAAACGCATACGCCCTTTTTGGCCAAGTGCATCATTGTGGACGTTCTGCCTCTTTTCCTATGCTTTCAATGCAATTCCAGTCTACCTCCTGAAATCGGTTTCCTGCAATTCTGCCCCGCTTTCAAGTCCTCTTGGCAGCCTTACTTCAGTATATTTTTGGACGATAGCTGTCATTTATAACTCTGCAGGTTTGTGAATTACAGTGCCCCTGAGCTCCTTTCTTCAACTCGTTTTCTTGTGAGCTGGCCGCAACACCGCAGGATGGCTTCAGGCCCTAATCTGGTTCCGACACGGCACGCTGAGCCTTTGGTTATTTCCTCTTCCTGGTGGGAAATGAGAGTTAAATTTGCCCGTCCAGACACCTCCAGCTAGTCTCTCATTGGTTCTCGCTATTCCTGTTCATCTTCCGCAGAAATTGCAAACTGGGCCAAACAGGAGGTTAAAGGCGCTGACTCTCCAAGTCGGGAGAGTGTTAGTAAAGCGTCTGGAATGTTGCACCCGAGTACCAGGGTACGAAAACTGAGACATATTTGAACACGTCTCCCGATCACATGGTTGATCATACTCTAGGTTCCACATGCATGTTTTAGCTGAAGGAAGAATACCTTAAACCTGGGTAGTTGAAACCCGTGGAATGGGTACCATGCAATATGACTTCAAAGGGTCTTCATTTGCTCACCGAACCTCTCCAATCCTATCACTGCTGCGTTTATGTCCCTGTACACATGCTTGATTCTCTTTCGGAGACATAGCAATCCATACGTTTTAAGATACTTAAGAGTCAGGTACATTCTTAGGCGTTTAATATGCGGTGTTGAGTCCATTTCGTTGAGCAAGGAGTAGCTCTTGTCTATTCCATATTTGGCTTAAGGAACTTTATCTGTGCTCATTTCAATCTCTGGTTTTATGCAGCACCCCAACTCACCTTTACCCTTAAACAAGCATAAGTTGGTTTTCTAAATTTGAGACCCTGTTCTGTTCTGTAATTCAGTTCCTGTGTAGCCAAGTTTACATTCCGTGTATTACTGATATCTTATGATGTTTCTTTTTCTGTGTGACTTATTTCAGTTAGAATCATCGTACCTGAATCCACTCATTGTGCTGCTACGGGCCTGATGGCATAGATTTCACTGCTGAGTGATACTGCATTGTACGTAAGTACCACAAGTTCTTTATCCATTTTTCACTTTCTGTGATATTGAACTTGTACGGTAAACGAGGTTCTTGTACACAGAGGCGTCCCAAACATTGGGGTGGCTGTATCTTTTTGATTTTAATTTCCCTAAGCTATAGGACCATAAGTGGAAGTGCCCTAGGCTCTGTTGCTTTGTTTTTTAGATGTTTCAGGAAACACCATACACTTCTCCCGAGTGTCAGTTGGCAGTTTACATCCCGCCCATCAGCATAACAAGGCTCCCAGTTCTCCATGGCCTGTCCTGCCTTTCTGGATTTTACACTTTTTTCAGATGGCCCTTTTGACCGGGGGGGGGGGGAAGTGAGACTTCATTGTAGTGCAGATTTCCTTTGCAAGCTTGCTTGGTTGGCCAAAAAGGGCGTATGCGTTTTTTCCTGAATATATTCAGGAAAAAACGCATACGCCCTTTTTGGCCAAGTGCATCATTGTGGACGTTCTGCCTCTTTTCCTATGCTTTCAATGCAATTCCAGTCTACCTCCTGAAATCGGTTTCCTGCAATTCTGCCCCGCTTTCAAGTCCTCTTGGCAGCCTTACTTCAGTATATTTTTGGACGATAGCTGTCATTTATAACTCTGCAGGTTTGTGAATTACAGTGCCCCTGAGCTCCTTTCTTCAACTCGCTTTCTTGTGAGCTGGCCGCAACACCGCAGGATGGCTTCAGGCCCTAATCTGGTTCCGGCACGGCACGCTGAGCCTTTGGTTATTTCCTCTTCCTGGTGGGAAATGAGAGTTAAATTTGCCCGTCCAGACACCTCCAGCTAGTCTCTCATTGGTTCTCCCTATTCCTGTTCATCTTCCGCAGAAATTGCAAACTGGGCCAAACAGGAGGTTAAAGGCGCTGACTCTCCAAGTCGGGAGAGTGTTAGTAAAGCGTCTGGAATGTTGCACCCGAGTACCAGGGTACGAAAACTGAGACATATTTGAACACGTCTCCCGATCACATGGTTGATCATACTCTAGGTTCCACATGCATGTTTTAGCTGAAGGAAGAATACCTTAAACCTGGGTAGTTGAAACCCGTGGAATGGGTACCATGCAATATGACTTCAAAGGGTCTTCATTTGCTCACCGAACCTCTCCAATCCTATCACTGCTGCGTTTATGTCCCTGTACACATGCTTGATTCTCTTTCGGAGACATAGCAATCCATAGGTTTTAAGATACTTAAGAGTCAGGTACATTCTTAGGCGTTTAATATGCGGTGTTGAGTCCATTTCGTTGAGCAAGGAGTAGCTCTTGTCTATTCCATATTTGGCTTAAGGAACTTTATCTGTGCTCATTTCAATCTCTGGTTTTATGCAGCACCCCAACTCACCTTTACCCTTAAACAAGCATAAGTTGGTTTTCTAAATTTGAGACCCTGTTCTGTTCTGTAATTCAGTTCCTGTGTAGCCAAGTTTACATTCCGTGTATTACTGATATCTTATGATGTTTCTTTTTCTGTGTGACTTATTTCAGTTAGAATCATCGTACCTGAATCCACTCATTGTGCTGCTACGGGCCTGATGGCATAGATTTCACTGCTGAGTGATACTGCATTGTACGTAAGTACCACAAGTTCTTTATCCATTTTTCACTTTCTGTGATATTGAACTTGTACGGTAAACGAGGTACTTGTAAACAGAGGCGTCCCAAACATTGGGGTGGCTGTATCTTTTTGATTTTAATTTCCCTAAGCTATAGGACCATAAGTGGAAGTGGCCTAGGCTCTGTTGCTTTGTTTTTTAGATGTTTCAGGAAACACCATACACTTCTCCCGAGTGTCTGTTGGCAGTTTACATCCCGCCCATCAGCATAACAAGGCTCCCAGTTCTCCATGGCCTGTCCTGCCTTTCTGGATTTTACACTTTTTTCAGATGGCCCTTTTGACCGGGGGGAAGTGAGACTTCATTGTAGTGCAGATTTCCTTTGCAAGCTTGCTTGGTTGGCCAAAAAGGGCGTATGCGTTTTTTCCTGAATATATTCAGGAAAAAACGCATACGCCCTTTTTGGCCAAGTGCATCATTGTGGACGTTCTGCCTCTTTTCCTATGCTTTCAATGCAATTCCAGTCTACCTCCTGAAATCGGTTTCCTGCAATTCTGCCCCGCTTTCAAGTCCTCTTGGCAGCCTTACTTCAGTATATTTTTGGACGATAGTTGTCATTTATAACTCTGCAGGTTTGTGAATTACAGTGCCCCTGAGCTCCTTTCTTCAACTCGTTTTCTTGTGAGCTGGCCGCAACACCGCAGGATGGCTTCAGGCCCTAATCTGGTTCCGGCACGGCACGCTGAGCCTTTGGTTATTTCCTCTTCCTGGTGGGAAATGAGAGTTAAATTTGCCCGTCCAGACACCTCCAGCTAGTCTCTCATTGGTTCTCGCTATTCCTGTTCATCTTCCGCAGAAATTGCAAACTGGGCCAAACAGGAGGTTAAAGGCGCTGACTCTCCAAGTCGGGAGAGTGTTAGTAAAGCGTCTGGAATGTTGCACCCGAGTACCAGGGTACGAAAACTGAGACATATTTGAACACGTCTCCCGATCACATGGTTGATCATACTCTAGGTTCCACATGCATGTTTTAGCTGAAGGAAGAATACCTTAAACCTGGGTAGTTGAAACCCGTGGAATGGGTACCATGCAATATGACTTCAAAGGGTCTTCATTTGCTCACCGAACCTCTCCAATCCTATCACTGCTGCGTTTATGTCCCTGTACACATGCTTGATTCTCTTTCGGAGACATAGCAATCCATAGGTTTTAAGATACTTAAGAGTCAGGTACATTCTTAGGCGTTTAATATGCGGTGTTGAGTCCATTTCGTTGAGCAAGGAGTAGCTCTTGTCTATTCCATATTTGGCTTAAGGAACTTTATCTGTGCTCATTTCAATCTCTGGTTTTATGCAGCACCCCAACTCACCTTTACCCTTAAACAAGCATAAGTTGGTTTTCTAAATTTGAGACCCTGTTCTGTTCTGTAATTCAGTTCCTGTGTAGCCAAGTTTACATTCCGTGTATTACTGATATCTTATGATGTTTCTTTTTCTGTGTGACTTATTTCAGTTAGAATCATCGTACCTGAATCCACTCATTGTGCTGCTACGGGCCTGATGGCATAGATTTCACTGCTGAGTGATACTGCATTGTACGTAAGTACCACAAGTTCTTTATCCATTTTTCACTTTCTGTGATATTGAACTTGTACGGTAAACGAGGTTCTTGTAAACAGAGGCGTCCCAAACATTGGGGTGGCTGTATCTTTTTGATTTTAATTTCCCTAAGCTATAGGACCATAAGTGGAAGTGCCCTAGGCTCTGTTGCTTTGTTTTTTAGATGTTTCAGGAAACACCATACACTTCTCCCGAGTGTCTGTTGGCAGTTTACATCCCGCCCATCAGCATAACAAGGCTCCCAGTTCTCCATGGCCTGTCCTGCCTTTCTGGATTTTACACTTTTTTCAGATGGCCCTTTTGACCGGGGGGAAGTGAGACTTCATTGTAGTGCAGATTTCCTTTGCAAGCTTGCTTGGTTGGCCAAAAAGGGCGTATGCGTTTTTTCCTGAATATATTCAGGAAAAAACGCATACGCCCTTTTTGGCCAAGTGCATCATTGTGGACGTTCTGCCTCTTTTCCTATGCTTTCAATGCAATTCCAGTCTACCTCCTGAAATCGGTTTCCTGCAATTCTGCCCCGCTTTCAAGTCCTCTTGGCAGCCTTACTTCAGTATATTTTTGGACGATAGTTGTCATTTATAACTCTGCAGGTTTGTGAATTACAGTGCCCCTGAGCTCCTTTCTTCAACTCGCTTTCTTGTGAGCTGGCCGCAACACCGCAGGATGGCTTCAGGCCCTAATCTGGTTCCGGCACGGCACGCTGAGCCTTTGGTTATTTCCTCTTCCTGGTGGGAAATGAGAGTTAAATTTGCCCGTCCAGACACCTCCAGCTAGTCTCTCATTGGTTCTCGCTATTCCTGTTCATCTTCCGCAGAAATTGCAAACTGGGCCAAACAGGAGGTTAAAGGGACTGACTCTCCAAGTCGGGAGAGTGTTAGTAAAGCGTCTGGAATGTTGCACCCGAGTACCAGGGTACGAAAACTGAGACATATTTGAACACGTCTCCCGATCACATGGTTGATCATACTCTAGGTTCCACATGCATGTTTTAGCTGAAGGAAGAATACCTTAAACCTGGGTAGTTGAAACCCGTGGAATGGGTACCATGCAATATGACTTCAAAGGGTCTTCATTTGCTCACCGAACCTCTCCAATCCTATCACTGCTGCGTTTATGTCCCTGTACACATGCTTGATTCTCTTTCGGAGACATAGCAATCCATCGGTTTTAAGATACTTAAGAGTCAGGTACATTCTTAGGCGTTTAATATGCGGTGTTGAGTCCATTTCGTTGAGCAAGGAGTAGCTCTTGTCTATTCCATATTTGGCTTAAGGAACTTTATCTGTGCTCATTTCAATCTCTGGTTTTATGCAGCACCCCAACTCACCTTTACCCTTAAACAAGCATAAGTTGGTTTTCTAAATTTGAGACCCTGTTCTGTTCTGTAATTCAGTTCCTGTGTAGCCAAGTTTACATTCCGTGTATTACTGAAATCTTATGATGTTTCTTTCTCTGTGTGACTTATTTCAGTTAGAATCATCGTACCTGAATCCACTCATTGTGCTGCTACGGGCCTGATGACATAGATTTCACTGCTGAGTGATACTGCATTGTACGTAAGTACCACAAGTTCTTTATCCATTTTTCACTTTCTGTGATATTGAACTTGTACGGTAAACGAGGTTCTTGTAAACAGAGGCGTCCCAAACATTGGGGTGGCTGTATCTTTTTGATTTTAATTTCCCTAAGCTATAGGACCATAAGTGGAAGTGCCCTAGGCTCTGTTGCTTTGTTTTTTAGATGTTTCAGGAAACACCATACACTTCTCCCGAGTGTCTGTTGGCAGTTTACATCCCGCCCATCAGCATAACAAGGCTCCCAGTTCGCCATGGCCTGTCCTGCCTTTCTGGATTTTACACTTTTTTCAGATGGCCCTTTTGACCGGGGGGGGGGGAAGTGAGACTTCATTGTAGTACAGATTTCCTTTGCAAGCTTGCTTGGTTGGCCAAAAAGTGCGTATGCGTTTTTTCCTGAATATATTCCTGAATATATTCAGGAAAAAACGCATACGCCCTTTTTGGCCAAGTGCATCATTGTGGACGTTCTGCCTCTTTTCCTATGCTTTCAATGCAATTCCAGTCTACCTCCTGAAATCGGTTTCCTGCAATTCTGCCCCGCTTTCAAGTCCTCTTGGCAGCCTTACTTCAGTATATTTTTGGACGATAGTTGTCATTTATAACTCTGCAGGTTTGTGAATTACAGTGCCCCTGAGCTCCTTTCTTCAACTCGTTTTCTTGTGAGCTGGCCGCAACACCGCAGGATGGCTTCAGGCCCTAATCTGGTTCCGGCACGGCACGCTGAGCCTTTGGTTATTTCCTCTTCCTGGTGGGAAATGAGAGTTAAATTTGCCCGTCCAGACACCTCCAGCTAGTCTCTCATTGGTTCTCGCTATTCCTGTTCATATTCCGCAGAAATTGCAAACTGGGCCAAACAGGAGGTTAAAGGGACTGACTCTCCAAGTCGGGAGAGTGTTAGTAAAGCGTCTGGAATGTTGCACCCGAGTACCAGGGTACGAAAACTGAGACATATTTGAACACGTCTCCCGATCACATGGTTGATCATACTCTAGGTTCCACATGCATGTTTTAGCTGAAGGAAGAATACCTTAAACCTGGGTAGTTGAAACCCGTGGAATGGGTACCATGCAATATGACTTCAAAGGGTCTTCATTTGCTCACCGAACCTCTCCAATCCTATCACTGCTGCGTTTATGTCCCTGTACACATGCTTGATTCTCTTTCGGAGACATAGCAATCCATAGGTTTTAAGATACTTAAGAGTCAGGTACATTCTTAGGCGTTTAATATGCGGTGTTGAGTCCATTTCGTTGAGCAAGGAGTAGCTCTTGTCTATTCCATATTTGGCTTAAGGAACTTTATCTGTGCTCATTTCAATCTCTGGTTTTATGCAGCACCCCAACTCACCTTTACCCTTAAACAAGCATAAGTTGGTTTTCTAAATTTCAGACCCTGTTCTGTTCTGTAATTCAGTTCCTGTGTAGCCAAGTTTACATTCCGTGTATTACTGATATCTTATGATGTTTCTTTCTCTGTGTGACTTATTTCAGTTAGAATCATCGTACCTGAATCCACTCATTGTGCTGCTACGGGCCTGATGACATAGATTTCACTGCTGAGTGATACTGCATTGTACGTAAGTACCACAAGTTCTTTATCCATTTTTCACTTTCTGTGATATTGAACTTGTACGGTAAACGAGGTTCTTGTAAACAGAGGCGTCCCAAACATTGGGGTGGCTGTATCTTTTTGATTTTAATTTCCCTAAGCTATAGGACCATAAGTGGAAGTGCCCTAGGCTCTGTTGCTTTGTTTTTTAGATGTTTCAGGAAACACCATACACTTCTCCCGAGTGTCTGTTGGCAGTTTACATCCCGCCCATCAGCATAACAAGGCTCCCAGGTCTCCATGGCCTGTTCTGCCTTTCTGGATTTTACACTTTTTTCAGATGGCCCTTTTGACCGGGGTGGGGGGAGTGAAACTTCATTGTAGTGCAGATTTCCTTTGCAAGCTTGCTTGGTTGGCCAAAAAGGGCGTATGCGTTCTTTCCTGAATATATTCAGGAAAAAACGCATACGCCCTTTTTGGCCAAGTGCATCATTGTGGACGTTCTGCCTCTTTTCCTATGCTTTCAATGCAATTCCAGTCTACCTCCTGAAATCGGTTTCCTGCAATTCTGCCCCGCTTTCAAGTCCTCTTGGCAGCCTTACTTCAGTATATTTTTGGACGATAGTTGTCATTTATAACTCTGCAGGTTTGTGAATTACAGTGCCCCTGAGCTCCTTTCTTCAACTCGTTTTCTTGTGAGCTGGCCGCAACACCGCAGAATGGCTTCAGACCCTAATCTGGTTCCGGCACGGCACGCTGAGCCTTTGGTTATTTCCTCTTCCTGTTGGGAAATGAGAGTTAAATTTGCCCGTCCAGACACCTCCAGCTAGTCTCTCATTGGTTCTCGCTATTCCTGTTCATCTTCCGCAGAAATTGCAAACTGGGCCAAACAGGAGGTTAAAGGGACTGACTCTCCAAGTCGGGAGAGTGTTAGTAAAGCATCTGGAATGTTGCACCCGAGTACCAGGGTACGAAAACTGAGACATATTTGAACACGTCTCCCGATCACATGGTTGATCATACTCTAGGTTCCACATGCATGTTTTAGCTGAAGGAAGAATACCTTAAACCTGGGTAGTTGAAACCCGTGGAATGGGTACCATGCAATATGACTTCAAAGGGTCTTCATTTGCTCACCGAACCTCTCCAATCCTATCACTGCTGCATTTATGTCCCTGTACACATGCTTGATTCTCTTTCGGAGACATAGCAATCCATAGGTTTTAAGATACTTAAGAGTCAGGTACATTCTTAGGCGTTTAATATGCGGTGTTGAGTCCATTTCGTTGAGCAAGGAGTAGCTCTTGTCTATTCCATATTTGGCTTAAGGAACTTTATCTGTGCTCATTTCAATCTCTGGTTTTATGCAGCACCCCAACTCACCTTTACCCTTAAACAAGCATAAGTTGGTTTTCTAAATTTGAGACCCTGTTCTGTTCTGTAATTCAGTTCCTGTGTAGCCAAGTTTACATTCCGTGTATTACTGATATCTTATGATGTTTCTTTTTCTGTGTGACTTATTTCAGTTAGAATCATTGTAGCTGAATCCACTCATTGTGCTGCTACGGGCCTGATGGCATAGATATCACTGCTGAGTGATACTGCATTGTACGTAAGTACCACAAGTTCTTTATCCATTTTTCACTTTCTGTGATATTGAACTTGTACGGTAAACGAGGTTCTTGTAAACAGAGGCGTCCCAAACATTGGGGTGGCTGTATCTTTTTGATTTTAATTTCCCTAAGCTATAGGACCATAAGTGGAAGTGCCCTAGGCTCTGTTGCTTTGTTTTTTAGATGTTTCAGGAAACACCATACACTTCTCCCGAGTGTCTGTTGGCAGTTTACATCCCGCCCATCAGCATAACAAGGCTCCCAGTTCTCCATGGCCTGTCCTGCCTTTCTGGATTTTACACTTTTTTCAGATGGCCCTTTTGACCGGGGGGGGTGGGAAGTGAGACTTCATTGTAGTGCAGATTTCCTTTGCAAGATTGCTTGGTTGGCCAAAAAGGGCGTATGCGTTTTTTCCTGAATATATTCAGGAAAAAACGCATACGCCCTTTTTGGCCAAGTGCATCATTGTGGACGTTCTGCCTCTTTTCCTATGCTTTCAATGCAATTCCAGTCTACCTCCTGAAATCGGTTTCCTGCAATTCTGCCCCGCTTTCAAGTCCTCTTGGCAGCCTTACTTCAGTATATTTTTGGACGATAGTTGTCATTTATAACTCTGCAGGTTTGTGAATTACAGTGCCCCTGAGCTCCTTTCTTCAACTCGTTTTCTTGTGAGCTGGCCGCAACACCGCAGGATGGCTTCAGGCCCTAATCTGGTTCCGGCACGGCACGCTGAGCCTTTGGTTATTTCCTCTTCCTGGTGGGAAATGAGAGTTAAATTTGCCCGTCCAGACACCTCCAGCTAGTCTCTCATTGGTTCTCGCTATTCCTGTTCATCTTCCGCAGAAATTGCAAACTGGGCCAAACAGGAGGTTAAAGGGACTGACTCTCCAAGTCGGGAGAGTGTTAGTAAAGCGTCTGGAATGTTGCACCCGAGTACCAGGGTACGAAAACTGAGACATATTTGAACACGTCTCCCGATCACATGGTTGATCATACTCTAGGTTCCACATGCATGTTTTAGCTGAAGGAAGAATACCTTAAACCTGGGTAGTTGAAACCCGTGGAATGGGTACCATGCAATATGACTTCAAAGGGTCTTCATTTGCTCACCGAACCTCTCCAATCCTATCACTGCTGCGTTTATGTCCCTGTACACATGCTTGATTCTCTTTCGGAGACATAGCAATCCATAGGTTTTAAGATACTTAAGAGTCAGGTACATTCTTAGGCGTTTAATATGCGGTGTTGAGTCCATTTCGTTGAGCAAGGAGTAGCTCTTGTCTATTCCATATTTGGCTTAAGGAACTTTATCTGTGCTCATTTCAATCTCTGGTTTTATGCAGCACCCCAACTCACCTTTACCCTTAAACAAGCATAAGTTGGTTTTCTAAATTTCAGACCCTGTTCTGTTCTGTAATTCAGTTCCTGTGTAGCCAAGTTTACATTCCGTGTATTACTGATATCTTATGATGTTTCTTTTTCTGTGTGACTTATTTCAGTTAGAATCATCGTACCTGAATCCACTCATTGTGCTGCTACGGGCCTGATGACATAGATTTCACTGCTGAGTGATACTGCATTGTACGTAAGTACCACAAGTTCTTTATCCATTTTTCACTTTCTGTGATATTGAACTTGTACGGTAAACGAGGTTCTTGTAAACAGAGGCGTCCCAAACATTGGGGTGGCTGTAGCTTTTTGATTTTAATTTCCCTAAGCTATAGGACCATAAGTGGAAGTGCCCTAGGCTCTGTTGCTTTGTTTTTTAGATGTTTCAGGAAACACCATACACTTCTCCCGAGTGTCTGTTGGCAGTTTACATCCCGCCCATCAGCATAACAAGGCTCCCAGTTCGCCATGGCCTGTCCTGCCTTTCTGGATTTTACACTTTTTTCAGATGGCCCTTTTGACCGGGGGGAAGTGAGACTTCATTGTAGTGCAGATTTCCTTTGCAAGCTTGCTTGGTTGGCCAAAAAGGGCGTATGCGTTTTTTCCTGAATATATTCAGGAAAAAACGCATACGCCCTTTTTGGCCAAGTGCATCATTGTGGACGTTCTGCCTCTTTTCCTATGCTTTCAATGCAATTCCAGTCTACCTCCTGAAATCGGTTTCCTGCAATTCTGCCCCGCTTTCAAGTCCTCTTGGCAGCCTTACTTCAGTATATTTTTGGACGATAGTTGTCATTTATAACTCTGCAGGTTTGTGAATTACAGTGCCCCTGAGCTCCTTTCTTCAACTCGTTTTCTTGTGAGCTGGCCGCAACACCGCAGGATGGCTTCAGGCCCTAATCTGGTTCCGGCACGGCACGCTGAGCCTTTGGTTATTTCCTCTTCCTGTTGGGAAATGAGAGTTAAATTTGCCCGTCCAGACACCTCCAGCTAGTCTCTCATTGGTTCTCGCTATTCCTGTTCATCTTCCGCAGAAATTGCAAACTGGGCCAAACAGGAGGTTAAAGGGACTGACTCTCCAAGTCGGGAGAGTGTTAGTAAAGCGTCTGGAATGTTGCACCCGAGTACCAGGGTACGAAAACTGAGACATATTTGAACACGTCTCCCGATCACATGGTTGATCATACTCTAGGTTCCACATGCATGTTTTAGCTGAAGGAAGAATACCTTAAACCTGGGTAGTTGAAACCCGTGGAATGGGTACCATGCAATATGACTTCAAAGGGTCTTCATTTGCTCACCGAACCTCTCCAATCCTATCACTGCTGCGTTTATGTCCCTGTACACATGCTTGATTCTCTTTCGGAGACATAGCAATCCATAGGTTTTAAGATACTTAAGAGTCAGGTACATTCTTAGGCGTTTAATATGCGGTGTTGAGTCCATTTCGTTGAGCAAGGAGTAGCTCTTGTCTATTCCATATTTGGCTTAAGGAACTTTATCTGTGCTCATTTCAATCTCTGGTTTTATGCAGCACCCCAACTCACCTTTACCCTTAAACAAGCATAAGTTGGTTTTCTAAATTTGAGACCCTGTTCTGTTCTGTAATTCAGTTCCTGTGTAGCCAAGTTTACATTCCGTGTATTACTGATATCTTATGATGTTTCTTTTTCTGTGTGACTTATTTCAGTTAGAATCATCGTACCTGAATCCACTCATTGTGCTGCTACGGGCCTGATGACATAGATTTCACTGCTGAGTGATACTGCATTGTACGTAAGTACCACAAGTTCTTTATCCATTTTTCACTTTCTGTGATATTGAACTTGTACGGTAAACGAGGTTCTTGTAAACAGAGGCGTCCCAAACATTGGGGTGGCTGTATCTTTTTGATTTTAATTTACCTAAGCTATAGGACCATAAGTGGAAGTGCCCTAGGCTCTGTTGCTTTGTTTTTTAGATGTTTCAGGAAACACCATACACTTCTCCCGAGTGTCTGTTGGCAGTTTACATCCCGCCCATCAGCATAACAAGGCTCCCAGTTCTCCATGGCCTGTCCTGCCTTTCTGGATTTTACACTTTTTTCAGATGGCCCTTT